>NW_026969652.1:0-32326 GCF_028390025.1 Pseudophryne corroboree
CTGCCTCAGTTGAATCTCCTTTACTTGACAGAGATGTGCCTGAGCAGCGGCCCTCCCCAGCCCTATCCCAAATCATACTTATTTTGCATAGGAGATACCATGGTCATGAAGATTGTTCTCCCACGGTGAGGTTCATTCATTGCATTCTGGGTATGCTGACCCCTGTGATTTCCCCAAATGTGGGAAACTCGACTGCTTTATTTGTGGTAGTGGGGGACTGTGTTTGTGCTTTCCTCTGGTCAGCTCTGGTAAAAGTCAGATTTCTTTGTCTCAGATCTTCCTTTAGCCTTGTTCTTCTTTCGAGAGTTCCCTTGTGCTGCCTCAGTTGGATCTCCTTCACTTGACAGGGGGGTACCCGAGCAGCGACCCTCCCCAGCTCTAGCCCAACTTCTACTTACCTGGCAGGTGAGATACTATGATCATGTAGGTGCTTCTCCCAGGGCAAGGCTCACCCATTGCACTCTGGGTGTGCTGCTCCTGCGATTTCCCCAAATGTGTGAAACTTGACTGCATAATTTGTGTTTCCCCTGGTCGGCTCTCGTATAATTCAGATCTCTTTGTCTCAGGTCTCTCTCCAGCCTAGTTTGCTGTCTGTTTCAACTTCTCTTTTCTTGAGCCGCTCCCTTCTATGCCCTTGCGCACTATCCTGACTTCTCCCGTCTGCTTACTTTGTGCCTTCCAATGCACAATGCAAACTACAGGTAGTGCTGCAGGGCCCACACCCTTTTACTTGCCGTTCAGAGCTGCTCTGGAGCTGTTACAGTGCCCAGCTGCTGCAATAAATCAGCTTGAATGCTTCAGGGGATGGGGCATGGCCAACATGAGCCCCACACCAAAGGAGGGTGGGGTGTTTAATGCGAACTAGGGGTCATCCAAGCACCGCAAAAGGCCGCCATGCCCTGCACGCCCCTTTTCTCTTTTCATATGCAGATGAGGGTTGAAGCCAACTTTGACCCACTGCTTGGATGACATCACCGTATGCAAATCCGTCTTCTGCAGAACTTCCCCCAGGAATGCTTGCACTAGTTGTTGCATTTGGTTTGTTGTTTGGGGGTGCTTCAGTATTAGGCAGCCTTCTGCCCTCCCATGTTCATCTGAAAATATGTGTTCTCCCTGCAGTTGTTGTCCCCAGATGAGAGTTCCCTTGTGCTGCCTCAGTTGAATCTCCTTTACTTGACAGAGATGTGCATGAGCAGCGGCCCTCCCCAGCCCTATCCCAAATCATACTTATTTTGCATAGGAGATACCATGGTCATGAAGATTACTCTCCCAGGGTGAGGTTCATTCATTGCATTCTGGGTATGCTGACCCCTGTGATTTCCCCAAATGTGGGAAACGTGACTGCTTTATTTGTTGGCAGTGGGGGACTGTGTTTGTGTTTTCCTCTGATCTCTGGTAAAAGTCAGATTTCTTTGTTTCAGATCTTCCTCTAGCCTTGTTCTTCTTTCGAGAGTTTCCTTGTGCTGCCTCAGTTGGATCTCCTTCACTTGACAGGGGGGTGCCCGAGCAGCGACCCTCCCCAGCTCTAGCCCAACTCCTACTTACCTGCCAGGTGAGATACTATGATCATGAAGGTGCTTCTCCCAGGGCAAGGCTCACCCATTGCACTCTGGGTGTGCTGCCCCTGCGATTTCCCCAAATGTGGGAAACTTGACTGCATAATTTGTGTTTCCCCTGGTCAGGTCTCGTATAATTCAGATCTCTTTGTCTCAGGTCTCTCTCCTGCCTAGTTTGCTGTCTGTTTCCACTTCTCTTTTCTTGAGCCGCTCCCTTCTATGCCCTTGCGCACTATCCTGACTTCTCCTCCTTTCTGCTTACTTTGTGCCTTCCAACGCACAATGCGAACTACAGGTAGTGCTGCAGGGCCCACACCCTTTTACTTGCCTTACAGAGCAGCTCTCGAGCTGTTACAGTGCCCAGCTGCTGCAAGAAATCAGCTTGAATGCTTCAGGGGCTGGGGCATAGCCAACATGAGCCCCACACCGAAGGAGGGTGGAGGTGTTTAATGCAAACTAGGGGTCAGCCAAGTGCTGCAAAAGGCCACCATGCCCTGCACGCCCCTTTTCTCTTTTCATATGCAGACGAGGGTTGAAGCCAACTTTGACCCACTGCTTGGATGACATCACCATATGCAAATCTATCTGCTGCAGGCCTTCCCCCAGGAATGCTTGCACTAGTTGTTGCATTTGGTTTGTTGTTTGGGGGTGCTTCAGTATTAGGCAGCCTTCTGCCCTCCCATGTTCATCTGAAAATATGTGTTCTCCCTGCAGTTGTTGTCCCCAGATGAGAGTTCCCTTGTGCTGCCTCAGTTGAATCTCCTTTACTTGACAGAGATGTGCCTGAGCAGCGGCCCTCCGCAGCCATATCCCAAATCATACTTATTTTGCATAGGAGATACCATTGTTATGAAGATTGTTCTCCCAGGGTGCGGTTCATTCATTGCACTCTGGGTATGCTGAACCCTGTGATTTCCCCAAATGTGGGAAACTCGACTGCATTATTTGTGGTAGTGGTGGACTGTGTTTGTGCTTTCCTCTGGTCAGCTCTGGTTAAAGTCAGATTTCTTTGTCTCAGATCTTCCTCTAGCCTTGTTCTTCTTTCGAGAGTTCCTTTGTGCTGCCTCAGTTGGATCTCCTTCACTTGACAGGGGGGTGCCCGAGCAGCGACCCTCCCCAGCTCTAGCCCAACTCCTACTTACCTGCCAGGTGAGATACTATGATCATGAAGGTGCTTCTCCAAGGGCAAGGCTCACCCATTGCACTCTGGGTGTGCTGCTCCTGCGATTTCCCCAAATGTGGGAAACTTGACTGCATAATTTGTGTTTCCCCTGGTCAGGTCTCGTATAATTCAGATATCTTTGTCTCAGGTCTCTCTCCAGCCTAGTTTGCTGTCTGTTTCCACTTCTCTTTTCTTGAGCCGCTCCCTTCTATGCCCTTGCGCACTATCCTGACTTCTCCTCCTTTCTGCTTACTTTGTGCCTTCCAACGCACAATGCGAACTACAGGTAGTGCTGCAGGGCCCACACCCTTTTACTTGCCTTACAGAGCAGCTCTGGAGCTGTTACAGTGCCCAGCTGCTGCAAGAAATCAGCTTGAATGCTTCAGGGGCTGGGGCATAGCCAACATGAGCCCCACACCGAAGGAGGGTGGAGGTGTTTAATGCAAACTAGGGGTCAGCCAAGTGCCGCAAAAGGCCACCATGCCCTGCACGCCCCTTTTCTCTTTTCATATGCAGACGAGGGTTGAAGCCAACTTTGACCCACTGCTTGGATGACATCACCATATGCAAATCTATCTGCTGCAGGCCTTCCCCCAGGAATGCTTGCACTAGTTGTTGCATTTGGTTTGTTGTTTGGGGGTGCTTCAGTATTAGGCAGCCTTCTGCTCTCCCATGTTCATCTGAAAATATGTGTTCTCCCTGCAGTTGTTGTCCCCAGATGAGAGTTCCCTTGTGCTGCCTCAGTTGAATCTCCTTTACTTGACAGAGATGTGCCTGAGCAGCGGCCCTCCCCAGCCCTATCCCAAATCATACTTATTTTGCATAGGAGATACCATGGTCATAAAGATTGTTCTCCCAGGGTGAGGTTCGTTCATTGCATTCTGGGTATGCTGACCCCTGTGATTTCCCCAAATGTGGGAAACTCAACTGCATTATTTGTGGTAGTGGGGGACTGTGTTTGTGTTTTCCTCTGGTCAGCTCTGGTAAAAGTCAGATTTCTTTGTCTCAGATCTTCCTCTAGCCTTGTTCTTCTTTCGAGAGTTCCATTGTGCTGCCTCAGTTTGATCTCCTTCACTTGACAGGGGGGTACCCGAGCAGCGACCCTCCCCAGCTCTAGCCCAACTCCTACATACCTGCCAGGTGAGATACTATGATCATGAAGGTGCTTCTCCCAGGGCAAGGCTCACCCATTGCACTCTGGGTGTGCTGCTCCTGTGATTTCCCCAAATGTGGGAAACTTGACTGCATAATTTGTGTTTCCCCTGGTCGGCTCTCGTATAATTCAGATCTCTTTGTCTCAGGTCTCTCTCCAGCCTAGTTTGCTGTCTGTTTCCACTTCTCTTTTCTTGAGCCGCTGCCTTCTATGCCCTTGTGCACTCTCCTGACTTCACCTGTCTGCTTACTTTGTGCCTTCCAACGCACAATGCAAACTACAGGTAGTGCTGCAGGGCCAACACCCTTTTACTTGCCTTACAGAGCAGCTCTGGAGCTGTTACAGTGCCCAGCTGCTGCAAGAAATCAGCTTGAATGCTTCAGGGGCTGGGGCATAGCCAACATGAGCCCCACACCGACGGAGGGTGGAGGTGTTTAATGCTAACTAAGGGTCATCCAAGCGCCGCAAAAGGCCGCCATGCCCTGCATACCCCTTTTCTCTTTTCATATGCAGATGAGGGTTCCAGCCAACTTTGGCCCACTGCTTGGATGACATCACCGTATGCAAATCCGTCTTCTGCAGACCTTTTCCCAGGAATGCTTGTACTAGTTGTTGCATTTGGTTTGTTGTTTGGGGGTGCTTCAGTATTAGGCAGCCTTCTGCTCTCCCATGTTCATCTGAAAATATGTGTTCTCCCTGCAGTTGTTGTCCCCAGATGAGAGTTCCCTTGTGCTGCCTCAGTTGAATCTCCTTTACTTGACAGAGATGTGCCTGAGCAGCGGCCCTCCCCAGCCCTATCCCAAATCATACTTATTTTGCATAGGAGATACAATTGTCATGAAGATTGTTCTCCCAGGGTGAAGTTCATTCATTGCATTCTGGGTATGCTGACTCCTGTGATTTCCCCAAATGTGGGAAACTCGACTGCATTATTTGTGGTAGTGGGGGACTGTGTTTGTGCTTTCCTCTGGTCAGCTCTGGTAAAAGTCAGATTTCTTTGTCTCAGATCTTCCTCTAGCCTTGTTCTTTTTTCGAGAGTTTCCTTGTGCTGCCTCAGTTGGATCTCCTTCACTTGACAGGGGGGTGCCCGAACAGCGACCCTCCCCAGCTCTAGCCCAACTCCTACTTACCTGCCAGGTGAGATACTATGATCAGGAAGGTGCTTCTCCCAGGGCAAGGCTCACCCAATGCACTCTGGGTGTGCTGCTCCTACGATTTCCCCAAATGTGGGACACTTGATTACATAATTTGTGTTTCCTCTGGTCGGCTCTCGTATAATTCAGATCTCTTTGTCTCAGGTCTCTCTCCAGCCTAGTTTGCTGTCTGTTTCCACTTCTCTTTTCTTGAGCCGCTCCCTTCTATGCCCTTGTGCACTATCCTGACTTCTCCCGTCTGCTTACTTTGTGCCTTCCAACGCACAATGCAAACTACAGGTAGTGCTGCAGGGCCCACACCCTTTTACTTGCTTTACAGAGCAGCTCTGGAGCTGTTACAGTGCCCAGCTGCTGCAAGAAATCAGCTTGAATGCTTCAGGGGCTGGGGCATAGCCAACATGAGCCCCACACCGAAGGAAGGTGGAGGTGTTTAATGCGAACTAGGGGTCATCCAAGCGCCGCAAAAGGCCGCCATGCCCTGCACACCCCTTTTTTATTTTCATATGCAGACGAGGGTTGAAGCCAACTTTGACCCACTGCTTGGATGACATCACCATATGCAAATCCATCTGCTGCAGGCCTTCCCCCAGGAATGCTTGCACTAGTAGTTGCATTTGATTTGTTGTTTGGGGGTGCTTCAGTATTAGGCAGCCTTCTGCCCTCCCATGTTCATCTGAAAATATGTGTTCTCCCTGCAGTTGTTGTCCCCAGATGAGAGTTCCCTTGTGTTGCCTCAGTTGAATCTCCTTTACTTGACAGAGATGTGCCTGAGCAGCGGCCCTCCCCAGCCCTATCCCAAATCATACTTATTTTGCATAGGAGATACCATGGTCATGAAGATTGTTCTCCCAGGGTGAGGTTCATTCATTGCACTCTGGGTATGCTGACCCCTGTGATTTCCCCAAATGTGGGAAACTCGACTGCATTATTTGTGGTAGTGGGGGACTGCGTTTGTGCTTTCCTCTGGTCAGCTCTGGTAAAAGTCAGATTTCTTTGTCTCAGATCTTCCTCTAGCCTTGTTCTTCTTTCGAGAGTTCCCTTGTGCTGCCTCAGTTGGATCTCCTTCACTTGACAGGGGGTGCCCGAGCAGCAATCCTCCACAGCTCTAGCCCAACTCCTACTTACCTGCCAGGTGAGATACTATGATCTTCACTGTTAGGGCAATCAGGATGTGGAATTCCCTGCCAGGGAAGGTGGTAATGGCGGACTCTGTAATTGGATTTAAAAAAGGAATGGATACATTTCTGAATGAAAAAGCTATCCAAGGTTATAATACTTAAAATATCAACATGGTTAATCCGGGGGTAACATGAGTTATAGTAGCTAACTAGTCATAAAACATTATTCAGCAAGTATGTAGAATCATCACAACTTAAAACAGGTTGAACACGATGGGCAATTTGCCTCTATTCAACCTCAAAAACTATGTTACTATATGTTACTATATTACTATGTTACTGTAGTATACAGAACACCACAATGTAATGAGCAGTGATAGTGAGCACTGATGAGGATACTAGAACTGACACTGAGCAGCAAGATGCAGCACTGGACTATTAGTAATGTACTGTAGTATGCTGAGCACCACAATGCAGCACAAGACAATGAGCAGTGATACTGAGCACTGATGAGGATACTACTGAGAACTGACACTGAGCAGGAGAGACACACTACTAGTATTACTGAGCAGCAATAAGTAACCACTGATACTGAGCACTGATATTGAGATTTCCACTGAGAGAACATAGCCACGTCCTCTCCGCTCTCTCTTCAATGCACGAGTAAAAATGGCGGCAACGCGCAGCTCTTTATATGGAATCCGAATCTCGCGAGAATCCGACAGCGGGATGATGACATTTTCCCTTGTTCAGGTTTTCCGAGTCAGGCGGGAACAACCGAGCCTGCCTCGGACCAGTGTAAACCACGTGGAGTTCGTCGGGAATTCGGTTCTCGGAGAACCGAACCCGCTCCTCTCTACCTTATACCCATCAATTTTTTTATTTTCAATCTAAGCCCCTGCAGTTTTCTGTAAGCATCTGCTTCGCTATGATGATCAACAAGTCACAAGGGCAAACACTCAGGGCTTGAGGCGTAGATCTTAGGACCAGCTGCTACAAGCATGGCAGAGGTGTCACTATCACTGGTGACACCCAGAGAGGTGGCGAGGGAGATTGTAATGCAGTGCGCGCAGATAAGCAGTGCAATGGTAAAAAGGAGGCATGGTTTCATAGGTAGGGGCGTGGCCTGGTGGCCTGAATCTACATTTTGTTGCTCCGGGTGTCCCGGGGGTTGGGGGCTGCACCCGGGGACTAGTGTGTGTGCGGTGCTGGCTCCTGCACAGTGACAGGGCATGGCCACCCAGCATGACGCCTCCATTCTTGACCATGCTGTAATTGCAGTCGCACTGCAGTTCAGCGTGATCATAAAAAATGGTGTAGCCTCCTGCTGGTGCAGACTGTATGTGCGCGCAGGAAGCCGCCACCATTTTTGTGATCACAGCGGCTGAATGTGATGTCATACAGCCGCTGTGACCACGCCCCCTGTGTCTCCTCCGTTGCAGACCCCATTTTGAAGCCTTGCCCCCGCACCGCTCCATCCCTGACTTGGAAATGGAGTGTTGCTGACCCCCCTCTCCCCCCCCCCGCCCCGATTGACAGGCAGAGGCGATCGCATTCTCTGCGGGGTGCCGCAGAAAATGCAGGCACATGCGTATGCTGTTAGCAAATTTTGCAGTTGGATCGCTTATTGTGATTGCATTCCAACCTGAATCAGGCCCTATTACCTATCACAATGCGCTGCGGGCAGTACAAAATTGGGTTAATATAGGAGTAAAACTCCCAGACCTGTGCTCCTTAACTGTACCTGGTGGCTAGTGGAGCGGCTGCCCAGTAATCAGTGTCCACGCCAGTGCGCACACGGTCCACCCCCTACGGCCACGCTCCCCTTCATCAGCGGCCTCGTGATCCGGAAGGGCGGTGTGTGTGTGACTGACCTTAGGAAGAAACTGGAGCCTCCGCTGCAGTGACCCAGCAACCAGGGCACGGGAGTATACAGCGCCGCTGGGAGTGATGAAGCTGCAGTAAAGATGTCTATTAGACCTAGCCTGCTGCAGCCCTTGTAGATTCTCATAAAACAAGTTCTTCTTTTCTTGTCAAAATTAATAGCTAAGAATAGGCTGCCTGAGGCAGGCCCCTGTTAAGTGGCCTGCTACTGAAGGCACCAACTACAAACTGAGCTCCCTGTTCATGGAAGCGGGGTTATAGAGGAGGATGCGCTGAGCATCTTGGGAACAGTCAAAAGCTTTGAGCCGGTTGGTGCCTCAGATCAAGATCCTACTCTACACCCCAATGTGAATCCTTGTGGAGTCCAGTGTACCCCACAGAAGAAATTAATGTGTCACACCCATTGGCAGCAACCTTAGAATAGCTGCTGACGGGCACAATTGAATCCAGCACATAGATGCAATTCAAATATGTAATTTGTACCTTCCTATTTTAAAATATAATGGATGAACCTCACCCTGTGAGAACAATCTTCATGATCAAGATATCTCATATGCAAAATAAGTATGAGTTGGGATAGGGCTGGGGAGGGTGGCTGCTCGGGCAGCCCCTCCCCCGTCAAGTTAAGGAGATTCAACTGAGGACGCACAAGGGAACTCTCGTCTGGGGACACCAACTGCAGGGAGACCACATCTGTTCAGATGAACATGGGAGGGTGGAAGGCTGCCTAATATTGAAGCACCATCAAATATCAAACCATATGCAACAACTAGTACAAGCATTCCTGGGGGAAGGTCTGCAGAAGACGGATTTGCATACGGTGATGTCATCCAAGATGTGGGCCAAAGTTGGCTGGAACCCTCATCTGCATATGAAAAGAGAAAAGGGGCATGCAGGGCATGGCGGCCTTTTGCGGTGCTTGGATGACCCCTAGTTCGCATTAAACACCCCCACCCTCCTTTGGTGTGGGGCTCATGTTGGCCATGCCCCATCCCCTGAAGCATTCAAGCTGATTTCTTGCAGCAGCTGGGCACTGTAACAGCTCCAGAGCTGTTCTGTAAGGCAAGTAAAAGGGTGTGGGCCCTGCAGCACCACCTGTAGTTCGCATTGTGCGTTGGAAGGCACAAAGTAAGCAGACGGGAGGAGAAGTCAGGATAGTGCGCAAGGGCATCCTTTTCTCTTAGTCCGTAGAGGATGCTGGGGTCACATTAAGAACCATGGGGTATAGACGGGATCCGCAAGAGACATGGGCACTTTAAGACTTTCAAAGGGTGTGAACTGGCTCCTCCCTCTATGCCCCTCCTCCAGACTCCAGTTATAGGAACTGTGCCCAGGGAGACGGACATTTCGAGGAAAGGATTTATTGTTAAACTAAGGTGAGCATCTTACCAGCTCACACCTTAAGCATGCCGCAGAACGTGGCATTCAACAGAACACAAGCCAACGGCATGAACAATTGCAGCAAAAAGCTGACCAGAACCATAACATAACATGTGTATAACCACAAGTAATAACTGCAGACACAGTATGGACTGGGACGGGTGCCCAGCATCCTCTACGGACTAAGAGAAAAGGATTTACCAGTAGGTATTAAAATCCTATTTTCTCATACGACCTAGAGGATGCTGGGGTCACATTAAGAACCATGGGGTTATACCAAAGCTCTTGAACGGGTGGGAGAGTGCGTACGACTCTGCAGCACCGAATGACCCAACTTGAGGTTATCATCAGCCAAGGTATCAAACTTGTAAAACTTAGCAAAAGTGTTTACTAAATAGCTGCTCGGCAAAGTTGCAATGCCGAGACTCCCCGACCAGCTGCCCAGGATGAACCCACCTTTCTAGTAGAATGGGTCTTCACCTAATTCAGTAATGGCAATCCTGCCATGGAATGAGCATGCTGAATCTTACCACAGATCCAGCGCATAATGGTCTACATGGAAGCAGGACACCCAATCCTGTTGGGAGCATACAGGACAAACAGAGCCTCTGTTTTCCTAATCTGAACCGTTCTGGTGACATAAATTTTCAAAGTTCTGACCACAGCCAGAGACTTTGACTCAACGAAGGTGTCAGTGGCCAAAGGCACCAAGATGAACCACCTTCGGCAGAAATTGTTGACGTGTCCTCAATTCTGCTCTATCTTCATGAAAGATCAAATAAAGGCTCTTGTGATACTGCATGGTTTGTACTGTTTTCCATGTGCTCCCAGATCTTTCAAGCAAGTAGCATGGTCAAGAAAGTTCTGTTTGAAAAGAAACAACATTTACTGTCATTGTTATAGAATTTGGGAGAAAAAACAAGAAGAAATCTGCACTGTTGACGCACTGGACAGAATGAATGAATCATAAAATATAACCTTTATTAAGTATGTATTAAAATTGGATAAATATTAATATTATTATCCCAAACTGCAGTGAAACATAAATGTTAAAATCACAGAACTAACATACATGTGCATAAGAAGAATAAAGAGATGTGAAAAAAAGGTTTAAAAAGCGTGTCCGTGTGTGATTATTTTTGAAGGCACAACCCTGGCGGGGTTGTTTATATAGATATATATGTTGCTAATAATCACTTTCTAGCGTAATGTTATTAAATAGCTGTTAGTATCTATGTCGTCAGGTACCACTGGGTCGTATCCTATATACTCCCTTCACTCAATAGGGGTTACCTCCCGGGAAGCCATCCCCATTGGCGAATTTGTGGGGGTGATTGAGTATAACCGGTAAGCTAACCTCCAATTTGTGGGGTGCTTAGGTAGATGGGGATCACTTATTTCTCTGTGTCCCCTAAGACTATATTCCTAAATTCAATACCACAGGGGGATAGCTTTCTATATCGGATAAGGAATCACTTGATAGGGAAATCTCTATGGATCATGGAAAGATCATATTTATTAATATCCAAACTAAAAAAATGATGAATAGCTTTAATTTAGCTGTTTAGATATAGTTAATTGGCGAGATATACCAACAGGTGCGGTTGCCTTAAGGAATATGGCAATTCCAATATAAATAGCAGCCCTCCTTCATATAATCAGCCAGATCTTATTAAATCTGGTCCAGATATAGCCGTTCAGATATACTTAATTGACAACATATATCAATCGGTGGGGTTGCCTTAAGGAATATAGCAATTCCAATTCTCATATAAATAGCAACCTTCCTTCATATATTCAGCCAGATCTTATTTAATCTGATCTAGGCGTAGGCAATAATGCTTTCCTTAGAGGTATAGCCACCTCAATTCTTATTAAGAAGCAAAGTGTCTGTCATAATGGTTTATCCAATTCATCTAAGAAATAATATATTCCATGTGTCAGAGATTCATTACTCTCTATTTACACTGTTAAAGAGTTAATTCTTATTATGTTACAGTGTAATGAAATTATCATATAGGGAGATGTGGCAATTCCATGTGCTATATATATAATAACCCTTAGTGGTCCAGATTCCACAATGAGGAATTTTCTTATAAACCGCTGAAACACACAGCTGTTTGACTGACTTCCAAATATATCTATCTCACTTTGTAACAGTCTTATGATAGAGAAACTGTTACATATTCGGTCACTTAGTTATCTAAAGGTAAACAGACTCAGTGTGAGGGTAATATAATATATCAAATGCGCTGTCAATAATCGTGGTAACTGGTGTAATAATGTGGTATATTGAGTATGCTAGTAAGGCATATAACTGCTCTCCAGCCTTTAAGTGTTACCAATCAATTTGTTACACTGTAAAGGATTTATGGTGTCCTGTTAGGACATGCAGCTGCTAGGCTGACTCAAAGATTTATCCATTTGTAACAATTATGTAACAGTTATATACATGTTACTGGTATTACATAGAAATAGTATGACACAGGCCAGCAGTCCCATGTGTCTAGATTCCACAATAGGAGATTTTCTTTGTCTTATAAACTGCTGGAACACACAGCTGCTAGACTGACTTCAAATATATATATTACTTTGTAACAGTCTTATAGTAAAGAGACTGTTACACACTGTCATTTAGTTATCTCAAGGTTAGCAGATTCTGTGTGAGGATAGTGTTCTGTTAGAACATGCAGCTGCTAGGCTGACTCATAGAAAATGTATCCATTTGTAACAAATGACACATACAGCATTAAATTAATATCTATAGCAGCCCATGTGACATCTCTACTCTTATCATAATTGTCTGGTTATTGCCAATCTGGACAGCAGGAGTGATATATATTCACTAGTCCCAATATCCCATCATATAAATATACCCACACTGATATACTTTCTTATCAAGAGTTATTAGTAGCTATCTGTATGCACTTTAGACATTGTAATTGCTAAGTGACATCATATCTAGTGTATTCCTTTCTTATAGCTCAGCTTCTATTCCCTATTAGTGGAGACTAACAGCTAACATCATAATCATATATTTTTGTTTTATAACATTTCACATGAGTCAAATACACGCGGACACGCCGTGCCCTACACATGTGTTTCACTGCATCTATGGCAACTTACATTAAAGCTAACAAGAAAGCACACTCGTTCTGTCTTTAAACTGATAAAAGAAACCCCAATAATATGGGGCATGCAAAAATTGAGATAAAACTCAGTTTTGCTCCTCTCCACGGAAATCTTTAATAAAAGGCGAAATATTTGTTAGTTCTGAAGAGAAACCAGAGCATGACCAAGATTCCACCTGTCGCCTGAGTGCCATGCCAGCAGTTCTCATTGAGCTCAAAGTGAGCACCCAATTTGAAAGAAAGAAAGCAGATTTCTCACCAGGCTTCCCCTAGCTATAAACATGGTTTGTACTCTTTTCCATGTGTTCCCAGATCTTTCAAGCAATTAGTATAGTCAAGAAAGTTCTGTTTGAAAAGAAACAAACATTTACTGTCATTTCTATGCAAATGAGCTTACATTAAAGCACACTCGTTCTATCTTTAAACAGATAAAATAAAACCCCAATAAGATGGGGCATGCAAAATTTGAGATAAAACTCAGTTTTGCTCCTCTCCACGGAAATCTTTAGTAAAAGGCGAAAGATTTGTTCGTTCTGAAGAGAAACCAGAGCATGACCAAGATTCCACCTGTCGCCTGAGTGCCATGCCAGCAGTCCTCATTCAGCTCAAAGTGAGCACCCAATTTGAAAGAAAGAAAGCAGATTTCTCACCAGGCTTCCCCTTGCTATAAGCATGGTTTGTACTCTTTTCCATGTGCTCCCAGATCTTTCAAGCAAGTAGCATGGTCAAGAAAGTTCTGTTTGAAAAGAAACAGACATTTACTATCATTGTTATACAAATAAACTTACATTAAAGCCAACAAGAAAGCACACTCGTTCTGTCTTTAAACTGATAAAAGAAACCCCAATAATATGGGGCATGCAAAAATTGAGATAAAACTCAGTTTTGCTCCTCTCCACGGAAATCTTTAATAAAAGGCGAAAGATTTGTTCATTCTGAAGAGAAACCAGAGCATGACCAAGATTCCACCTGTCGCCTGAGTGCCATGCCAGCAGTCCTCATTCAGATCAAAGTGAGCGCCCAATTTGAAAGAAAGCAGATTTCTCACCTGGCTTCTCCTTGCTATAAGCATGGTTTGTACTGTATTCCATGTGCTCCCAGATCTTTCAAGCAAGTAGCATGGTCAAGAAAGTTCTGTTTGAAAAGAAACAAACATTTACTGTAATTTCTATGCAAATGAGCTTTCATTAAAGCACACTCATTCTATCTTTAAACCGATAAAAGAAAATCCAAAAAGATGGGGCATGCAAAAATTGAGGTAAAACTCAGTTTTGCTCCTCTCCACGGAAATCTTTAGTAAAAGGCGAAAGATTTGTTCGTTCTGAAGAGAAACCAGAGCATGACCAAGATTTTCATCTGAAAATATGTGTTCTCCCTGCAGTTGTTGTCCCCAGATGAGAGTTCCCTTGTGCTGCCTCAGTTGAATCTCCTTTACTTGACAGAGATGTGCCTGAGCAGCGGCCCTCCCCAGCCCTATCCCAAATCATACTTATTTTGCATAGGAGATACCATGGTCATGAAGATTGTTCTCCCAGGGTGAGGTTCATTCATTGCATTCTGGGTATGCTGACCCCTGTGATTTCCCCAAATGTGGGAAACTCGACTGCATTATTTGTGGTAGTGGGGGACTGTGTTTGTGCTTTCCTCTGGTCAGCTCTGGTAAAAGTCAGATTTCTTTGTCTCAGATCTTCCTCTAGCCTTGTTCTTCTTTCGAGAGTTCCCTTGTGCTGCCTCAGTTGGATCTCCTTCACTTGACAGGGGGTGCCCGAGCAGCAATCCTCCACAGCTCTAGCCCAACTCCTACTTACCTGCCAGGTGAGATACTATGATCTTCACTGTTAGGGCAATCAGGATGTGGAATTCCCTGCCAGGGAAGGTGGTAATGGCGGACTCTGTAATTGGATTTAAAAAAGGAATGGATACATTTCTGAATGAAAAAGCTATCTAAGGTTATAATACTTAAAATATCAACATGGTTAATCCGGGGGTAACATGAGTTATAGTAGCTAACTAGTCATAAAACATTATTCAGCAAGTATGTAGAATCATCACAACTTAAAACAGGTTGAACACGATGGGCAATTTGCCTCTATTCAACCTCAAAAACTATGTTACTATATGTTACTATATTACTATGTTACTGTAGTATACAGAAAACCAAAATGCAATGAACAGTGATAGTGAGCACTGATGAGGATACTAGAACTGACACTGAGCAGCAAGATGCAGCACTGGACTATTAGTAATGTACTGTAGTATGCTGAGCACCACAATGCAGCACAAGACAATGAGCAGTGATACTGAGCACTGATGAGGATACTACTGAGAACTGACACTGAGCAGGAGAGACACACTACTAGTATTACTGAGCAGCAATAAGTAACCACTGATACTGAGCACTGATATTGAGATTTCCACTGAGAGAACATAGCCACGTCCGTTCCGCTCTCTCTTCAAAGCACGAGTAAAAATGGCGGCAACAAGCAGCTCTTTATATGGAATCCGAATCTCGCGAGAATCCGACAGCGGGATGATGACATTTTCCCTTGTTCAGGTTTTCCGAGTCAGGCGGGAACAACCGAGCCTGCCTCGGACCAGTGTAAACAACGTGGAGTTCGTGGGGAATTCGGTTCTCGGAGAACCGAACCCGCTCCTCTCTACCTTATACCCATCAATTTTTTTATTTTCAATCTAAGCCCCTGCAGTTTTCTGTAAGCATCTGCTTCGCTATGATGATCAACAAGTCACAAGGGCAAACACTCAGGGCTTGAGGCGTAGATCTTAGGACCAGCTGCTACAAGCATGGCAGAGGTGTCACTATCACTGGTGACACCCAGAGAGGTGGCGAGGGAGATTGTAATGCAGTGCGCGCAGATAAGCAGCGCAATGGTAAAAAGGAGGCATGGTTTCATAGGTAGGGGCGTGGCCTGGTGGCCTGAATCTACATTTTGTTGCTCCGGGTGTCCCGGGGGTTGGGGGCTGCACCCGGGGACTAGTGTGTGAGCAGTGCTGGCTCCTGCACAGTGAAAGGGCATGGCCACCCAGCATGACGCCTCCCTTCTTGACCATGCTGTAATTGCAGTCGCACTGCAGTTCAGCGTGATCATAAAAAATGGTGTAGCCTCCTGCTGGTGCAGACTGTATGTGCGCGCAGGAAGCCGCCACCATTTTTGTGATCACAGCGGCTGAATGTGATGTCATACATCCGCTGTGACCACGCCCCCTGTGTCTCCTCCGTTGCAGACCCCATTTTGAAGCCTTGCCCCCGCACCGCTCCATCCCTGACTTGGAAATGGAGTGTTGCTGACCCACCTATCCCCCCCCCGCCCCGATTGACAGGCAGAGGCGATCGCATTCTCTGCGGGGTGCCGCAGAAAATGCAGGCACATGCGTATGCTCTTAGCAATTTTTGCAGTTGGATCGCTTATTGTGATTGCAATCCAACCTGAATCAGGCCCTATTACCTATCACAATGCGCTGCGGGCAGTACAAAATTGGGTTAATATAGGAGAAAAACCCCCAGACCTGTGCTCCTTAACTGTACCTGGTGGCTAGTGGAGCGGCTGCCCAGTAATCAGTGTCCACGCCAGTGCGCACACGGTCCACCCCCTACGGCCACGCTCCCCTTCATCAGCGGCCTCGTGATCCGGAAGGGTGGTGTGTGTGTGACTGACCTTAGGATGAAACCGGACCCTCCGCTGCAGTGACCCAGCAACCAGGGCACGGGAGTATACAGCGCCGCTGGGAGTGATGAAGCTGCAGTAAAGATGTCTATTAGACCTAGCCTGCTGCAGCCCTTGTAGATTCTCATAAAACAAGTTCTTCTTTTCTTGTCAAAATTTATAGCTAAGAATAGGCTGCCTGAGGCAGGCCCCTGTTAAGTGGCCTGCTACTGAAGGCACCAACTACAAACTGAGCTCCCTGTTCATGGAAGCGGGGTTATAGAGGAGAATGCACTGAGCATCTTGGGAACAGTCAAAAGCTTTGAGCCGGTTGGTGCCTCAGATCAAGATCCTACTCTACACCCCAATGTGAATCCTTGTGGAGTCCAGTGTACCCCACAGAAGAAATTAATGTGTCACACCCATTGGCAGCAACCTTAGAATAGCTGCTGACGGGCACAATTGAGAAAGGAAGGGGGGGGGGGGGACATTTGAATCCAGCACATAAATGCAATTCAAATATGTAATTTGTACCTTCCTATTTTAAAATATAATGGATGAACCTCACCCTGTGATAACAATCTTCATGATCAAGAGATCTCATATGCAAAATAAGTATGAGTTGGGATAGGGCTGGGGAGGGTGGCTGCTCGGGCAGCCCCTCCCCCGTCAAGTTAAGGAGATTCAACTGAGGAAGCACAAGGGAACTCTCGTCTGGGGACAACAACTGCAGGGAGACCACATCTTTTCAGATGAACATGGGAGGGCGGAAGGCTGCCTAATACTGAAGCACCATCAAATATCAAACCATATGCAACATCTAGTACAAGCCTTCCTGGGGGAAGGTCTGCAGCAGACGGATTTGCATACAGTGATGTTATTCAAGCAGTGGGCCAAAGTTGGCTGGAACCCTCATCTGCATATGAAAAGAGAAAAGGGGCGTGCAGGGCATGGCGGCCTTTTGCAGTGCTTGGATGACCCCTAGTTCTCATTAAACACCCCCACCCTCCTTTGGTGTGGGGCTCATGTTGGCCATGCCCCATCCCCTGAAGCATTCAAGCTGATTTCTTGCAGCAGCTGGGCACTGTAACAGCTCCAGAGCTGTTCTGTAAGGCAAGTAAAAGGGTGTGGGCCCTGCAGCACCACCTGTAGTTTGCATTGTGCGTTGGAAGGCACAAAGTAAGCAGACGGGAGGAGAAGTCAGGATAGTGCGCAAGGGCATCCTTTTCTCTTAGTCCGTAGAGGATGCTGGGGTCACATTAAGAACCATGGGGTATAGACGGGATCCGCAAGAGACATGGGCACTTTAAGACTATCAAAGGGTGTGAACTGGCTCCTCCCTCTATGCCCCTCCTCCAGACTCCAGTTATAGGAACTGTGCCCATGGAGACGGACATTTCGAGGAAAGGATTTATTGTTAAACTAAGGTGAGCATCTTACCAGCTCACACCTTAAGCATGCCGCAGAACGTGGCATTCAACAGAACACAAGCCAACGGCATGAACAATTGCAGCAAAAAGCTGACCAGAACCATAACACAACATGTGTATAACCACAAGTAATAACTGCAGACACAGTATGGACTGGGACGGGTGCCCAGCATCCTCTACAGACTAAGAGAAAAGGATTTACCGGTAGGTATTAAAATCCTATTTTCTCATACGACCTAGAGGATGCTGGGGTCACATTAAGAACCATGGGGTTATACCAAAGCTCTTGAACGGGTGGAAGAGTGCGTACGACTCTGCAGCACCGAATGACCCAACTTGAAGTTATCATCGGCCAAGGTATCAAACTTGTAAAACTTAGCAAAAGTGTTTACTAAATAGCTGCTCGGCAAAGTTGCAATGCCGAGACTCCCCGACCAGCTGCCCAGGATGAACCCACCTTTCTAGTAGAATGGGTCTTCACCTAATTCAGTAACGGCAATCCTGCCATGGAATGAGCATGCTGAATCTTACCACAGATCCAGCGCATAATGGTCTACATGGAAGCAGGACACCCAATCCTGTTGGGAGCATACAGGACAAACAGAGCCTCTGTTTTCCTAATCTGAACCGTTCTGGTGACATAAATTTTCAAAGTTCTGACCACAGCCAGAGACTTTGACTCAACGAAGGTGTCAGTGGCCAAAGGCACCATGTGGAAAGATGAACCACCTTCGGCAGAAATTGTTGACGTGTCCTCAATTCTGCTCTATCTTCATGAAAGATCAAATAAAGGCTCTTGTGATACTGCATGGTTTGTACTGTTTTCCATGTGCTCCCAGATCTTTCAAGCAAGTAGCATGGTCAAGAAAGTTCTGTTTGAAAAGAAACAAACATTTACTGTCATTGTTATGCAAATAAACTTACATTAAAGCTAACAAGAAAGCAAACTCGTTCTGTCTTTAAACTGATAAAAGAAACCCCAATAATATGGGCATACCTCCCAACTTTGTCGGCTCGCAAAGAGGGACACACGCGCGGCGAAGTCGCGCGCGCTCCCAAAAAGGGTGTGGCCTAAGTAAAAGGGGGCGTGGCTTCGCGGGAGGACCCGCGATCGCGAGTCACGCCCCCGTTTTCGGCACTGAGCGGGCATGCCCAGCGCTCTGTGAGCCGCTGGCATGCCACCTCTCCCTCTGACTTCAGTGAATAGACGCTGTGCGCATGCGCACAGCGTCTATTCACCGCTGCTCTGCTAAGCAGGGCAGCGACAGACAGAGCCTCCCAATTGTCCTCCCCACCGCGGGACACTGCGGCCCGCAGGTGGGACAGCGGGACAGTCCCCAAAAAACGGGACTGTCCCGCGAAAATCGGGACAGTTGGGAGGTATGATATGGGGCATGCAAAAATTGAGATAAAACTCAGTTTTGCTCCTCTCCACGGAAATCTTTAGTAAAAGGCGAAAGATTTGTTCGTTCTGAAGAGAAACCAGAGCATGACCAAGATTCCACCTGTCGCCTGAGTGCCATGCCAGCAGTCCTCATTCAGCTCAAAGTGAGCACCCAATTTGAAAGAAAGAAAGCAGATTTCTCACCAGGCTTCCCCTTGCTATAAACATGGTTTGTACTCTTTTCCATGTGCTCCCAGATCTTTCAAGCAATTAGTATGGTCAAGAAAGTTCTGCTTGAAAAGAAACAGACATTTATTGTCATTGTTATGCAAATAAACTTACATTAAAGCTAACAAGAAAGCACACTCGTTCTGTCTTTAAACTGATAAAAGAAACCCCAATAATATGGGGCATGCAAAAATTGAGATAAAATTCAGTTTTGCTCCTCTCCACGGATAATCTTTAATAAAAGGCGAAAGATTTGTTCGTTCTGAAGAGAAACCAGAGCATGACCAAGATTCCACCTGTCGCCTGAGTGCTGTGCCAGCAGTCCTCATTCAGATCAAAGTGAGTGCCCAATTTGAAAGAAAGCAGATTTCTCACCTGGCTTCTCCTTGCTATAAGCATGGTTTGTACTGTATTCCATGTGCTCCCAGATCTTTAAAGCAAGTAGCATGGTCAAGAAAGTTCTGTTTGAACATAAATAAACATTTACTGTCATTTCTATGCAAATGAGCTTACATTAAAGCACACTCATTCTATCTTTAAACCGGTAAAAGAAACCCCAAAAAGATGGGGCATGCAAAAATTGAGATAAAACTCGGTTTTGCTCCTCTCCACGGAAATCTTTAGTAAGAGGCGAAAGATTTGTTCGTTCTGAAGAGAAACCAGAGCATGACCAAGATTTTTATATGAAAATATGTGTTCTCCCTGCAGTTGTTGTCCCCAGATGAGAGTTCCCTTGTGCTGCCTCAGCTGAATCTCCTTTACTTGACAGAGATGTGCCTGAGCAGCGGCCCTCCCCAGCCCTATCCCAAATCATACTTATTTTGCATAGGCGATACCATGGTCATGAAGATTGTTCTCCCAGGGTGAGGTTCATTCATTGCATTCTGGGTATGCTGACCCCTGTGATTTCCCCAAATGTGGGAAACTCGACTGCATTATTTGTGGTAGTGGGGGACTGTGTTTGTGCTTTCCTCTGGTCAGCTCTGGTAAAAGTCAGATTTATTTGTCTCAGATCTTCCTCTAGCCTTGTTCTTCTTTCAAAAGTTCCCTTGTGCTGCCTCAGTTGGATCTCTTTCACTTGACAGGGGGGTGCCCGAGTAGCGACCCTCCCCAGCTCTAGCCCAACTCCTACTTACCTGCCAGGTGAGATACTATGATCATGAAGGTGCTTCTCCCAGGGCAAGGCTCACCCATTGCACTCTGGGTGTGGTGCCCCTGCGATTTCCCCAAATGTGGGAAGCTTGACTGCATAATTTGTGTTTCCCCTGGTCGGCTCTCGTATAATTCAGATCTCTTTGTCTCAGGTCTCTCTCCAGCCTAGTTTGCTGTCTGTTTCCACTTCTTTTTTCATGAGCCCCTCCCTTTTATACCCTTGTGCACTATCCTGACTTCTCCTCTTGTCTGCTTACTTTGTGCCTTCCAATGCACAATGCAAACTACTGGTAGTGCTGCAGGGCCCACACCCTTTTACTTGCCGTACAGAGCAGCTCTGGAGCTGTTACAGTGCCCAGCTGCTGCAAGAAATCAGCTTGAATGCTTCAGGGGCTGGGGCATAGCCAACATGAGCCCCACACCGAAGGAGGGTGGAGGTGTTTAATGCGAACTAGGGGTCATCCAAGCGCCGCAAAAGGCCGCTATGCCCTGCACGCCCCTTTTCTATTTTCATATGCAGACGAGGGTTGAAGCCAACTTTGACCCACTGCTTGGATGACATCACCGTATGCAAATCCATCTGCTGCAGGCCTTCCCCCAGGAATGCTTGCACTAGTTGTTGCATTTGGTTTGTTGTTTGGGGGTGCTTCATTATTAGGCAGCCTTCTGCCCTCCCATGTTCATCTGAAAATATGTGTTCTCCCTGCAGTTGTTGTCCCCAGATGAGAGTTCCCTTGTGCTGCCTCAGTTGAATCTCCTTTACTTGACAGAGATGTGCCTGAGCAGCGGCCCTCCCCAGCCCTATCCCAAATCATACTTATTTTGCATAGGAGATACCATGGTCATGAAGATTGTTCTCCCAGGGTGAGGTTCATTCATTGCATTCTGGGTATGCTGACCCCTGTGATTTCCCCAAATGTGGGAAACTCGACTGCATTATTTGTGGTAGTGGGGGACTGTGTTTGTGCTTTCCTCTGGTCAGCTCTGGTAAAAGTCAGATTTATTTGTCTCAGATCTTCCTCTAGCCTTGTTCTTCTTTCGAGAGTTCCCTTGTGCTGCCTCAGTTGAATCTCCTTCACTTGACAGGGGGGTACCCGAGCAGCGACCCTCCCCAGCTCTAGCCCAACTTCTACTTACCTGGCAGGTGAGATACTATGATCATGTAGGTGCTTCTCCCAGGGCAAGGCTCACCCATTGCACTCTGGGTGTGCTGCTCCTGCGATTTCCCCAAATGTGGGAAACTTGACTGCATAATTTGTGTTTCCCCTGGTCGGCTCTCGTATAATTCAGATCTCTTTGTCTCAGGTCTCTCTCCAGCCTAGTTTGCTGTCTGTTTCAACTTCTCTTTTCTTGAGCCGCTCCCTTCTATGCCCTTGCGCACTATCCTGACTTCTCCCGTCTGCTTACTTTGTGCCTTCCAATGCACAATGCAAACTACAGGTAGTGCTGCAGGGCCCACACCCTTTTACTTGCCGTTCAGAGCAGCTCTGGAGCTGTTACAGTGCCCAGCTGCTGCAAGAAATCAGCTTGAATGCTTCAGGGGCTGGGGCATAGCCAACATGAGCCCCACACCGAAGGAGGGTGGAGGTGTTTAATGCGAACTAGGGGTCATCCAAGCGCCGCAAAAGGCCGCCATGCCCTGCACGCCCCTTTTCTCTTTTCATATGCAGACGAGGGTTGAAGCCAACTTTGACCCACTGCTTGGATGACATCACCATATGCAAATCCATCTGCTGCAGGCCTTCCCCCAGGAATGCTTGTACTAGTTGTTGCATTTGGTTTGTTGTTTGGGGGTGCTTCAGTATTAGGCTGCCTTCTGCCCTCCCATGTTTATCTGAAAATATGTGTTCTCCCTGCAGTTGTTGTCCCCAGATGAGAGTTCCCTTGTGCTGCCTCAGTTGAATCTCCTTTACTTGACAGAGATGTGCCTGAGCAGCAGCCCTCCCCAGCCCTATCCCAAATCATACTTATTTTGCATAGGCGATACCATGGTCATGAAGATTGTTCTCCCAGGGTGAGGTTCATTCATTGCATTCTGGGTATGCTGACCCCTGTGATTTCCCCAAATGTGGGAAACTCAACTGCATTATTTGTGGTAGTGGGGGACTGTGTTTGTGCTTTCCTCTGGACAGCTCTGGTAAAAGTCAGATTTATTTGTCTCAGATCTTCCTCTAGCCTTGTTCTTCTTTCGAGAGTTCCCTTGTACTGCCTCAGTTGGATCTCTTTCACTTGACAGGGGGGTGCCCGAGCAGCGACCCTCCCCAGCTCTAGCCCAACTCCTACTTACTTGCCAGGTGAGATACTATGATCATGAAGGTGCTTCTCCCAGGGCAAGGCTCACCCATTGCACTCTGGGTGTGGTGCCCCTGCGATTTCCCCAAATGTGGGAAGCTTGACTGCATAATTTGTGTTTCCCCTGGTCGGCTCTCGTATAATTCAGATCTCTTTGTCTCAGGTCTCTCTCCAGCCTAGTTTGCTGTCTGTTTCCACTTCTTTTTTCATGAGCCCCTCCCTTTTATACCCTTGTGCACTATCCTGACTTCTCCTCCTGTCTGCTTACTTTGTGCCTTCCAATGCACAATGCAAACTACAGGTAGTGCTGTAGGGCCCACACCCTTTTACTTGCCGTACAGAGCAGCTCTGGAGCTGTTACAGTGCCCAGCTACTGCAAGAAATCAGCTTGAATGCTTCAGGGGCTGGGGCACAGCCAACATGAGCCCCACACCGAAGGAGGGTGGAGGTGTTTAATGTGAACTAGGGGTCATCCAAGCGCCGCAAAAGGCCGCCATGCCCTGCACGCCCCTTTTCTCTTTTCATATGCAGACGAGGGTTGAAGCCAACTTTGACCCACTGCTTGGATGACATCACCGTATGCAAATCCATCTGCTGCAGGCCTTCCCCCAGGAATGCTTGCACTAGTTGATGCATTTGGTTTGTTGTTTGGGGGTGCTTCAGTATTAGGCAGCCTTCTGCCCTCCCATGTTCATCTGAAAATATGTGTTCTCCCTGCAGTTGTTGTCCCCAGATGAGAGTTCCCTTGTGCTGCCTCAGTTGAATCTCCTTTACTTGACAGAGATGTGCCTGAGCAGCGGCCCTCCCCAGCCCTATCCCAAATCATACTTATTTTGCATAGGAGATACCATGGTCATGAAGATTGTTCTCCCAGGGTGAGGTTCATTCATTGCATTCTGGGTATGCTGACCCCTGTGATTTCCAAAATGTGGGAAACTCGACTGCATTATTTGTGGTAGTGGGGGACTGTGTTTGTGCTTTCCTCTGGTCAGCTCTGGTAAAAGACAGATTTATTTGTCTCAGATCTTCCTCTAGCCTTGTTCTTCTTTCGAGAGTTTCCTTGTGCTGCCTCAGTTGGATCTCTTTCACTTGACAGAGGGGTGCCCGAGCAGCGACCCTCCCCAGCTCTAGCCCAACTCCTACTTACCTGCCAGGTGAGATACTATGATCATGAAGGTGCTTCTCCCAGGGCAAGGCTCACCCATTGCACTCTGATTTCCCCAAATGTGGGAAGCTTGACTGCATAATTTGTGTTTCCCCTGGTCGGCTCTCGTATAATTCAGATCTCTTTGTCTCAGGTCTCTCTCCAGCCTAGTTTGCTGTCTGTTTCCACTTCTTTTTTCATGAGCCCCTCCCTTTTATACCCTTGTGCACTATCCTGACTTCTCCTCCTGTCTGCTTACTTTGTGCCTTCCAATGCACAATGCAAACTACAGGTAGTGCTGCAGGGCCCACACCCTTTTACTTGCCGTACAGAGCAGCTCTGGAGCTGTTACAGTGCCCAGCTGCTGCAAGAAATCAGCTTGAATGCTTCAGGGGCTGGGGCATAGCCAACATGAGCCCCACACCGAAGGAGGGTGGAGGTGTTTAATGCGAACTAGGGGTCATCCAAGCGCCGCAAAAGGCCGCCATGCCCTGCACGCCCCTTTTCTCTTTTCATATGCAGACGAGGGTTGAAGCCAACTTTGACCCACTGCTTGGATGACATCACCGTATGCAAATCCATCTGCTGCAGGCCTTCCCCCAGGAATGCTTGCACTAGTTGTTGCATTTGGTTTGTTGTTTGGGGGTGCTTCAGTATTAGGCAGCCTTCTGCCCTCCCATGTTCATCTGAAAATATGTGTTCTCCCTGCAGTTGTTGTCCCCAGATGAGAGTTCCCTTGTGCTGCCTCAGTTGAATCTCCTTTACTTGACAGAGATGTGCCTGAGCAGCGGCCCTCCCCAGCCCTATCCCAAATCATACTTATTTTGCATAGGAGATACCATGGTCATGAAGATTGTTCTCCCACGGTGAGGTTCATTCATTGCATTCTGGGTATGCTGACCCCTGTGATTTCCCCAAATGTGGGAAACTCGACTGCTTTATTTGTGGTAGTGGGGGACTGTGTTTGTGCTTTCCTCTGGTCAGCTCTGGTAAAAGTCAGATTTCTTTGTCTCAGATCTTCCTTTAGCCTTGTTCTTCTTTCGAGAGTTCCCTTGTGCTGCCTCAGTTGGATCTCCTTCACTTGACAGGGGGGTACCCGAGCAGCGACCCTCCCCAGCTCTAGCCCAACTTCTACTTACCTGGCAGGTGAGATACTATGATCATGTAGGTGCTTCTCCCAGGGCAAGGCTCACCCATTGCACTCTGGGTGTGCTGCTCCTGCGATTTCCCCAAATGTGGGAAACTTGACTGCATAATTTGTGTTTCCCCTGGTCGGCTCTCGTATAATTCAGATCTCTTTGTCTCAGGTCTCTCTCCAGCCTAGTTTGCTGTCTGTTTCAACTTCTCTTTTCTTGAGCCGCTCCCTTCTATGCCCTTGCGCACTATCCTGACTTCTCCCGTCTGCTTACTTTGTGCCTTCCAATGCACAATGCAAACTACAGGTAGTGCTGCAGGGCCCACACCCTTTTACTTGCCGTTCAGAGCAGCTCTGGAGCTGTTACAGTGCCCAGCTGCTGCAATAAATCAGCTTGAATGCTTCAGGGGATGGGGCATGGCCAACATGAGCCCCACACCAAAGGAGGGTGGGGTGTTTAATGCGAACTAGGGGTCATCCAAGCACCGCAAAAGGCCGCCATGCCCTGCACGCCCCTTTTCTCTTTTCATATGCAGATGAGGGTTGAAGCCAACTTTGACCCACTGCTTGGATGACATCACCGTATGCAAATCCGTCTTCTGCAGAACTTCCCCCAGGAATGCTTGCACTAGTTGTTGCATTTGGTTTGTTGTTTGGGGGTGCTTCAGTATTAGGCAGCCTTCTGCCCTCCCATGTTCATCTGAAAATATGTGTTCTCCCTGCAGTTGTTGTCCCCAGATGAGAGTTCCCTTGTGCTGCCTCAGTTGAATCTCCTTTACTTGACAGAGATGTGCATGAGCAGCGGCCCTCCCCAGCCCTATCCCAAATCATACTTATTTTGCATAGGAGATACCATGGTCATGAAGATTACTCTCCCAGGGTGAGGTTCATTCATTGCATTCTGGGTATGCTGACCCCTGTGATTTCCCCAAATGTGGGAAACGCGACTGCTTTATTTGTTGGTAGTGGGGGACTGTGTTTGTGTTTTCCTCTGATCTCTGGTAAAAGTCAGATTTCTTTGTCTCAGATCTTCCTCTAGCCTTGTTCTTCTTTCGAGAGTTCCTTTGTGCTGCCTCAGTTGGATCTCCTTCACTTGACAGGGGGGTGCCCGAGCAGCGACCCTCCCCAGCTCTAGCCCAACTCCTACTTACCTGCCAGGTGAGATACTATGATCATGAAGGTGCTTCTCCCAGGGCAAGGCTCACCCATTGCACTCTGGGTGTGCTGCTCCTGCGATTTCCCCAAATGTGGGAAACTTGACTGCATAATTTGTGTTTCCCCTGGTCAGGTCTCGTATAATTCAGATCTCTTTGTCTCAGGTCTCTCTCCAGCCTAGTTTGCTGTCTGTTTCCACTTCTCTTTTCTTCAGCAGCTCCCTTCTATGCCCTTGCGCACTATCCTGACTTCTCCTCCTTTCTGCTTACTTTGTGCCTTCCAACGCACAATGCGAACTACAGGTAGTGCTGCAGGGCCCACAACCTTTTACTTGCCTTACAGAGCAGCTCTGGAGCTGTTACAGTGCCCAGCTGCTGCAAGAAATCAGCTTGAATGCTTCAGGGGCTGGGGCATAGCCAACATGAGCCCCACACCGAAGGAGGGTGGAGGTGTTTAATGCAAACTAGGGGTCAGCCAAGTGCCGCAAAAGGCCACCATGCCCTGCACGCCCCTTTTCTCTTTTCATATGCAGACGAGGGTTGAAGCCAACTTTGACCCACTGCTTGGATGACATCACCATATGCAAATCTATCTGCTGCAGGCCTTCCCCCAGGAATGCTTGCACTAGTTGTTGCATTTGGTTTGTTGTTTGGGGGTGCTTCAGTATTAGGCAGCCTTCTGCCCTCCCATGTTCATCTGAAAATATGTGTTCTCCCTGCAGTTGTTGTCCCCAGATGAGAGTTCCCTTGTGCTGCCTCAGTTGAATCTCCTTTACTTGACAGAGATGTGCCTGAGCAGCGGCCCTCCCCAGCCCTATCCCAAATCATACTTATTTTGCATAGGAGATACCATTGTTATGAAGATTGTTCTCCCAAGGTGCGGTTCATTCATTGCACTCTGGGTATGCTGACCCCTGTGATTTCCCCAAATGTGGGAAACTCGACTGCATTATTTGTGATAGTGGTGGACTGTGTTTGTGCTTTCCTCTGGTCAGCTCTGGTAAAAGTCAGATTTCTTTGTCTCAGATCTTCCTCTAGCCTTGTTCTTCTTTCGAGAGTTCCTTTGTGCTGCCTCAGTTGGATCTCCTTCACTTGACAGGGGGGTGCCCGAGCAGCGACCCTCCCCAGCTCTAGCCCAACTCCTACTTACCTGCCAGGTGAGATACTATGATCATGAAGGTGCTTCTCCCAGGGCAAGGCTCACCCATTGCACTCTGGGTGTGCTGCTCCTGCGATTTCCCCAAATGTGGGAAACTTGACTGCATAATTTGTGTTTCCCCTGGTCAGGTCTCGTATAATTCAGATCTCTTTGTCTCAGGTCTCTCTCCAGCCTAGTTTGCTGTCTGTTTCCACTTCTCTTTTCTTGAGCCCCTCCCTTCTATACCCTTGTGCACTATCCTAACTTCTCCTCCCGTCTGCTTACTTTGTGCCTTCCAATGCACAATGCAAACTACAGGTGGTGCTGCAGGGCCCACACCCTTTTACTTGCCTTACAGAGCAGCTCTGGAGCTGTTACAGTGCCCAGCTGCTGCAAGAAATCAGCTTGAATGCTTCATGGGATGGGGCATGGCCAACATGAGCCCCACACCAAAGGAGGGTGGGGGTGTTTAATGCGATCTAGGGGTCATCCAAGCAGCGCAAAAGGCCGCCATGCCCTGCACGCCCCTTTTCTCTTTTCATATGCAGATGAGGGTTGAAGCCAACTTTGACCCACTGCTTGGATAACATCACCATATGCAAATCCATCTGCTGCAGGCCTTCCCCCAGGAATGCTTGCACTAGTTGTTGCATTTGGTTTGTTGTTTGGGGGTGCTTCAGTATTAGGCAGCCTTCTGCCCTCCCATGTTCATCTGAAAATATGTGTTCTCCCTGCAGTTGTTGTCCCCAGATGAGAGTTCCCTTTTGCTGCCTCAGTTGAATTAACTTTACTTGACAGAGATGTGCCTGAGCAGCGGCCCTCCCCAGCCCTATCCCAAATCATACTTATTTTGCATAGGAGACACCATGGTCATGAAGATTGTTCACCCAGGGTGAGGTTCATTCATTGCATTCTGGGTATGCTGACCCCTGTGATTTCCCCAAATGTGGGAAACTCGCCTGCATTATTTGTGGTAGTGGGGGACTGTGTTTGTGTTTTCCGCTGGTCAGCTCTGGTAAAAGTCAGATTTCTTTGTCTCAGATCTTCCTCTAGCCTTGTTCTTCTTTCGAGAGTTCCATTGTGCTGCCTCAGTTGGATCTCCTTCACTTGACAGGGGGGTGCCCGAGCAGCGACCCTCCCCAGCTCTAGCCCAACTCCTACTTACCTGCCAGGTGAGATACTATGATCTTGAAGGTGCTTCTCCCAGGGCAAGGCTCACCCATTGCACTCTGGCTGTGCTGCCCCTGCGATTTCCCCAAATGTGGGAAACTTGACTGCATAATTTGTGTTTCCCCTGGTCGGCTCTCGTATAATTCAGATCTCTTTGTCTCAGGTCTCTCTCCAGCCTAGTTTGCTGTCTGTTTCCACTTCTCTTTTCTTGATCCGCTCCCTTCTATGCCCTTGCGCACTATCCTGACTTCTCCCGTCTGATTACTTTGTGCCTTCCAACGCACAATGCGAACTACAGGTAGTGCTGCAGGGCCCACACCCTTTTATTTGCCTTACAGAGCAGCTCTGGAGCTGTTACAGTGCCCAGCTGCTGCAAGAAATCAGCTTGAATGCTTCAGGGGCTGGGGCATAGTCAACATGAGCCCCACACCGAAGGAGGGTGGAGGTGTTTAATGCGAACTAGGGGTCATCCAAGCGCCGCAAAAGGCCGCCATGCCCTGCATAACCCTTTTCTCTATTCATATGCAGATGAGGGTTCCAGCCAACTTTGGCCCACTGCTTGGATGACATCACCGTATGCAAATTCGTCTCCTGCAGACCTTCCCCCAGGAATGCTTGTACTAGTTATTGCATATGGTTTGATATTTGATGGTGCTTCAGTATTAGGCAGCCTTCCGCCCTCCCATGTTCATCTGAAAAGATGTGGTCTCCCTGCAGTTGTTGTCCCCAGACGAGAGTTCCCTTGTGCTTCCTCAGTTGAATCTCCTTAACTTGACGGGGGAGGGGCTGCCCGAGCAGCCACCCTCCCCAGCCCTATCCCAACTCATACTTATTTTGCATATGAGATCTCTATATCATGAAGATTGTTCTCACAGGGTGAGGTTCATCCATTATATTTTAAAATAGGAAGGTTCAAATTACATATTTGAATTGCATCTATGTGCTGGATTCAAATGTCCCCCCCCCCCTTCCTTTCTCAATTGTGCCCGTCAGCAGCTATTCTAAGGTTGCTGCCAATGGGTGTGACACATTAATTTCTTCTGTGGGGTACACTGGACTCCACAAGGATTCACATTGGGGTGTAGAGTAGGATCTTGATCTGAGGCACCAACCGGCTCAAAGCTTTTGACTGTTCCCAAGATGCTCAGTGCATTCTCCTCTATAACCCCGCTTCCATGAACAGGGAGCTCAGTTTGTAGTTGTTGCCTTCAGTAGCAGGCCACTTAACAGGGGCCTGCCTCAAGCAGCCTATTCTTAGCTATTAATTTTGACAAGAAAAGAAGAACTTTTTTTATGAGAATCTACAAGGGCTGCAGCAGGCTAGGTCTAATAGACATCTTTACTGCAGCTTCATCACTCCCAGCGGCACTGTATACTCCCGTGCCCTGGTTGCTGGGTCACTGCAGTGGAGGCTCCGGTTTCTTCCTAAGGTCAGTCACACACAATGTAACACCCCGGTATAACAAGTGTGTAAACTATGTGGAACAGGTCAGGGATACCTTGATGGACTATTCCTCCTTCAGCAGCAGCTCTTCTCTATTCCTGGCAGAGAGGCAAGGTTTCCCCAGACACAAAGAAAGGCAGGCAGGGCTTTGTATGAAAGAATAAATGGTTTACCACATAACTCAGAAAAGGAACTGATTACAGTAGGGAAGGGAAAGATTTGATTCAAGCAACTTAAACACAGACACCATATACACTTTAAGTCATTACACAAATGGTAATATAACTAAATCTGAGATTAATACTATGTTGCTTAGTAATAGAAATCAACTTATGCAGACAATATTTAAGTCCCAGATAACATTGGTGTCACTGCAGGGAGTCTCTATGTGCACGTTGGGGCCCGGTTATGTTGTTACATAGTTATATGCAGCTATTGTCTCCTTTAGCTGTGAACAAAATTTTGTAGCTCTGTGTAGTAAAGATGATTGTTTAAAACAAACTGGAGCTGCTTCCCATGTAAATCGCTGCATAGGTATAGTAAATATAGGATAATGTCCTTTGCAGTGGAGTAGGTTTCAGTATAAATATGGATTTATCTCACCCAGTCAATAGATGTTTCTGAGGCAGTTTCCCCTCAGATGTAGGCCAGTCAGCATTGGTATAAAGGCTTTATACTCTCCTGTCTCTGACACTTGCTGTGCACTCTCTTGGCTGAGAGTGTCATGGCGTTCTTACTTGTTAATTGCTGCACTTCCACTGCTGTATTTTGCACTACTGCTTACTCTCTCATGCAATTTTCAGCTTATTTGTCTCCCCTCTCTCAGCTGCTCATCTCTGCGTAATGGCGTCGCCAGCTCTTTCCTCACCATGGCTCCAACTGACTTCTCAAACTGCTGTTCAATTTTCTTTTAAATAAACTTTATTTAAAATGGCACAGGCAACTACACTGTTGTCAAAAATGTCCTTGTTGTTATGGGATATCACACGTGCCCCCCCCCCAAAACATGCGTGTCCTCACGCATTTTGGTTTTATCCCTATATAAACTTCTCACTATATCCAGTCACATTCATTAGTGAACACAGATTATGTCTGAAACATTAACATTTATCAACATTTTTAACATCAGTATCTGATAGGTATAATTCCTTTTGTGCTATAGTACATTAACACATGCTCCTGGAGCAATCGGTTGAAATCTGGACAGTATATGGTCTTGAAAAGTTTGTCTAGGAAACCTCAACCCCCCTGCCATGGATGAGTATTGAACTCTTTCTAAACTGTCTTTGGGACATGCTGTACAAAACTGCAGCTGACTATGGTGGTTTTCTGTTTTGCAAGCCCTAGTCTTCTTGCCTCCTTGTCGGTGACAAACCACCTTAGTCTGCTGTAAATACATTTTATGAGCCTCTTCCATTCCATCTTGGGATTCAGTATCACAGCTGGTTTGGGACAATGGATTCTGGAGAGAAAGAGGCAGCAAGGTTCTTCTTACAGAACAGGTTGGACAGTTTCGGCACCATCTCTTGATGTCTTCCCTCATTTCAACCCAAAAGAACTTTTTCCAGATGCTTGTTTCCATCCTTTTGCACCCAGGGTGACCTGACTTGTCGTGATATTCTTCAAGCACATAACAAGCACTTTGTCTTGGAATTACAAGTTGACTGATCCTATAATGAGTATTAGGATCCACACTACATCGAACCAACTGTCCTTTCTCTTCAAACAGCCTTTCTCGCTGTCTCAACAACTTCAGGAGTTCTGGCGAGGATTCTTGCCTTTGTCGCTTGGTCAGGTATTTCCCAATCTTCAGTAAGGCTTTGAGGTGTCTTATCATCTGACTTTTATCTTGCAGGTGGTCAAAACTGGTTCCTTGAATAGGTTGCTCACAGTTTCTAGAACTGGATGCTATATTATTCATGCCTAACATTGAAGCATTCTTTCGGATAATCTGGACACTGGAGATGGGCATTTCTATCATTATTTGGCTAGCCTTATTTTTTTCATGTTCCTCTCTTACAGATAATTCTGTTATCATTCTTCCCTTTTGTTTGGCTATCCCAGGTTGAAGGCCTTGTTTCTCCTGGAGCTTGTCAGTTTGAAACTCTCCTTGGAGTGCTGCTACGAGCTCCTCACAGCAGTTCCGCAACACATTCATGCCCACTATCACTGGAGGCAATCCATCATCTTGGGCAGTGGTGATGATGAAGCCTTGCTGTGGTAGCACTGTTCGTCCGATTTGAATTTCAGCTTCCGAGTATCCTTTGCAAGGGATGCAGTGCCCATTGCTTGCAATCGGGTTTATCAATGTGGAAGTTGACGGAAACATCTGTTCCTCAGTCCAATGCTGCTCAAACTGTGTTGCTTGTATTGTGGTCACTTGTGATCCAGTGTCTAAGAGAGCGGGCATTGAGACTCCATTGATGCAAACTTGAACCACCGGGCTTTGGCTAAC
>NW_026969653.1:0-32284 GCF_028390025.1 Pseudophryne corroboree
AAGGAAAAAGGCATTCCGGATGAAGTCATCCCTACCCTGATCAAAGCCAGGAAGGATGTAACCGTGCAGCATTATCACCGTATTTGGCGTAAATATGTTGCGTGGTGCGAGGCCAGGAAGGCCCCTACAGAGGAATTTCAACTCGGTCGTTTCCTGCATTTCCTGCAAACAGGACTGTCTATGGGCCTAAAATTAGGGTCCATTAAGGTTCAAATTTCGGCCCTGTCGATTTTCTTCCAGAAAGAACTGGCTTCAGTTCCTGAGGTTCAGACGTTTGTCAAAGGGGTACTGCATATACAGCCTCCTTTTGTGCCTCCAGTGGCACCTTGGGATCTCAATGTAGTTTTGGGGTTCCTAAAATCACATTGGTTTGAACCACTCACCACTGTGGACTTAAAATATCTCACATGGAAAGTGGTAATGCTATTGGCCCTGGCTTCAGCCAGGCGTGTCTCAGAATTGGCGGCTTTGTCATATAAAAGCCCTTACCTAATTTTTCATACGGACAGGGCAGAATTGAGGACTCGTCCTCAATTTCTCCCTAAGGTGGTTTCAGCGTTTCACTTGAACCAGCCTATTGTGGTACCTGCGGCTACTAGGGACTTGGAGGACTCCAAGTTGCTGGACGTAGTCAGGGCCCTGAAAATATGTTTCCAGGACAGCTGGAGTCAGAAAATCTGACTCGCTGTTTATCCTGTATGCACCCAACAAGCTGGGTGCTCCTGCTTCTAAGCAGACTATTGCTCGTTGGATTTGTAGTACAATTCAGCTTGCTCATTCTGTGGCAGGCCTGCCACAGCCAAAATCTGTAAAAGCCCATTCCACACGGAAAGTGGGCTCATCTTGGGCGGCTGCCCGAGGGGTCTCGGCTTTACAACTTTGCCGAGCAGCTACTTGGTCAGGGGCAAACACGTTTGCTAAATTCTACAAATTTGATACCCTGGCTGAGGAGGACCTGGAGTTCTCTCATTCGGTGCTGCAGAGTCATCCGCACTCTCCCGCCCGTTTGGGAGCTTTGGTATAATCCCCATGGTCCTTACGGAGTTCCCAGCATCCACTAGGACGTCAGAGAAAATAAGAATTTACTTACCGATAATTCTATTTCTCGTAGTCCGTAGTGGATGCTCGGCGCCCATCCCAAGTGCGGATTGTCTGCAATACTTGTACATAGTTATTGTTAACTAAATCGGGTTATTGTTGTAGTGAGCCATCTTTTCTAGAGGCTCCTCTGTTATCATACTGTTAACTGGGTTCAGATCACAAGTTATACGGTGTGATTGGTGTGGCTGGTATGAGTCTTACCCGGGATTCAAAATCCTTCCTTATTGTGTACGCTCGTCCGGGCACAGTATCCTAACTGAGGCTTGGAGGAGGGTCATAGGGGGAGGAGCCAGTGCACACCAGGTAGTACTAAAGCTTTCTATTTGTGCCCAGTCTCCTGCGGAGCCGCTATCCCCTTGGTCCTTACGGAGTTCCCAGCATCCACTACGGACTACGAGAAATAGAATTATCGGTAAGTAAATTCTTATTTTATCCGTTATGTCACCTGAAATAGTGACTCCTAGATCCCTTTCCTCCTCAGTAGTTCCCAGTATAGCGCCATTAATACTATATTTATCCGTTATGTCACCTGAAATAGTGACTCCTAGATCCCTTTCCTCCTCAGTAGTTCCCAGTATAGCGCCATTAATACTATATTTATCCTTTATGTCACCTGAAATAGTGACTCCTAGATCCCTTTCCTCCTCAGTAGTTTCCAGTATATTGACAATAATACTATATTTATCCTTTATGTCACCTGAGATAGTGACTCCTAGATCCCTTTCCTTCTCAGAAGTTTCCAGTATAGTGCCATTAATACTATATTTATCCTTTATGTCACCTGAAATAGTGACTACTAGATCCCTTTCCTCCTCAGTAGTCCCCAGTATATTGCCATTAATACTATATTTATCATTTATGTCACCTGAAATAGTGACTTCTAGATCCCTTTCCTCCTCAGTAGTCTCCAGTATATTGCCATTAATACTATATTTATCCTTTATGTCACCTGAAATAGTGACTCCTAGATCCCTTTCCTCCTCAGTAGCACCCAGTATAGTGCCATGAATACTATGTGTATCCTTTATGTCACCTGAGATAGTGACTCCTAGAGCCCTTTCCTCCTCAGTAGTACCCAGTATAGTTCCATTAATACTATATTTATCCTTTATGTAACCTGAAATAGTGACTCCTAGATCCCTTTACTCCTCAGTAGTTTCCATTATAGTGCCATTAATACTATAATTATCCTTTATGTCACCTGAAATAGTGACTCCTAGATCCCTTTCCTCCTCAGTAGTTTCCATTATAGTGCCATTAATACTATATTTATCCTTTATGTCACCTGAAATAGTGACTCCTAGATCCCTTTCCTCCTCAGTAGTTTCCATTATAGTGCCATTAATACTATATTTATCCTTTATGTAACCTGAAATAGTGACTCCTAGATCCCTTTACTCCTCAGTAGTTTCCATTATAGTGCCATTAATACTATAATTTATCCTTTATGTCACCTGAGATAGTGACTCCTAGATCCCTTTCCTCCTCAGTAGTACCCAGTATAGTGCCATTAATACTATATTTATACTTTGTCACCTGATATAGTGACTCCTAGATCCCTTTCCTCCTCAGTAGTACCCAGTATAGTGCCATTAATACTATATTTATCCTTTATGTCACCTGAAATAGTGACTCCTAGATCCCTTTCCTCCTCAGTAGTTTCCATTATAGTGCCATTAATACTATATTTATACTTTATGTCACCTGAGATAGTGACTCCTAGATCCCTTTCCTCCTCAGAAGCTCCCAGTATAGTGTCATTAATACTATATTTATCCTTTATGTCACCTGAAATAGTGATTCCTAGATCCCTTTCCTCCTCAGTAGTTCCCAGTATAGCGCCATTAATACTATATTTATCCTTTATGTCACCTGAAATTGTGACTCCTAGATCCCTTTCCTCCTCAGTAGTTCCCAGTATAGTGCCATTAATACTATATTTATCCTTTATGTCACCTGAGATAGTAACTCCTAGATCCCTTTCCTCCTCTGTAGTTTCCATTATAGTGCCATTAATACTATATTTATACTTTGTCACCTGAGATAGTGACTCCTAGATCCCTTTCCTCCTCAGTAGTACCCAGTATAGTGCCATTAATACTATATTTATCCTTTATGTCACCTGAAATAGTGACTCCTAGATCCCTTTCCTCCTCAGTAGTTTCCATTATAGTGCCATTAATACTATATTTATACTTTATGTCACCTGAGATAGTGACTCCTAGATCCCTTTCCTCCTCTGTAGTTTCCATTATAGTGCCATTAATACTATATTTATACTTTGTCACCTGAGATAGTGAATCCTAGATCCCTTTCCTCATCAGTAGTACCCAGTATAGTGCCATTAATACTATATTTATCCTTTATGTCACCTGAAATAGTGACTCCTAGATCCCTTTCCTCCTCAGTAGTTTCCATTATAGTGCCATTAATACTATATTTATACTTTATGTCACCTGAAATAGTGACTCCTAGATCCCTTTCCTCCTCAGTAGTTTCCATTATAGTGCCATTAATACTATATTTATACTTTGTCACCTGAGATAGTGACTCCTAGATCCCTTTCCTCCTCAGTAGTTCCCAGTATAGCGCCATTAATACTATATTTATCCTTTGTCACCTGAAATTATGACTCCTAGATCCCTTTCCTCCTCAGTAGTTCCCAGTATAGTGCCATTAATACTATATTTATCCTTTATGTCACCTGAGATAGTGACTCCTAGATCCCTTTCCTCCTCAGTAGTTTCCATTATAGTGCCATTAATACTATATTTATACTTTATGTCACCTGAGATAGTGACTCCTAGATCCCTTTCCTCCTCAGAAGCTCCCAGTATAGTGTCATTAATACTATATTTATCCTTTATGTCACCTGAAATAGTGACTCCTAGATCCCTTTCCTCCTCAGTAGTTCCCAGTATAGCGCCATTAATACTATATTTATCCTTTATGTCACCTGAAATTGTGACTCCTAGATCCCTTTCCTCCTCAGTAGTTCCCAGTATAGTGCCATTAATACTAGATTTATCCTTTATGTCACCTGAAATTGTGACTCCTAGATCCCTTTCCTCCTCAGTAGTTCCCAGTATAGCGCCATTAATACTAGATTTATCCTTTATGTCACCTGAAATTGTGACTCCTAGATCCCTTTCCTCCTCAGTAGTTTCCATTATAGTGCCATTAATACTATATTTATCCTTTATGTCACCTGAAATAGTGACTCCTAGATCCCTTTCCTCCTCAGTAGTTCCCAGTATAGTGCCATTAATACTATATTTATCCATTATGTAACCTGAAATAGTGACTCCTATATCCCTTTCCTCCTCAGTAGTTTCCAGTATAGTGTCATTAATACTATATTTATCCTTTATGTCACCTGAAATAGTGACACCTAGATCCCTTTCCTCCTTAGTAGTTTCCATTATAGTGCCATTAATACTATATTTATTCTTTATGTCACCTGAAATAGTGACTCCTAGATCCCCTTCCTCCTCAGTAGTTTCCAGTATAGTGCCATTAATACTATATTTATCCTTTATGTCACCTGAAATAGTGACTCCTAGATCCCCTTCCTCCTCAGTAGTTTCCAGTATAGTGCCATTAATACTATATTTATCCTTTATGTCACCTGAAATAGTGACTCCTAGATCCCTTTCCTCCTTAGTAGTTTCCATTATAGTGCCATTAATACTATATTTATTCTTTATGTCACCTGAAATAGTGACTCCTAGATCCCCTTCCTCCTCAGTAGTTTCCAGTATAGTGCCATTAATACTATATTTAGCCTTTATGTCACCTGAAATAGTGACTCCTAGATCCCTTTCCTCCTCAGTAGTTTCCAGTATAGTACCATTAATACTTTATTTAGCCTTTATGTCACCTGAAATAGTGACTCCTAGATCCCTTTCCTCCTCAGTAGTTTCCAGTATAGTGCCATTAATACTATATTTAGCCTTTATGTCACCTGAAATGGTGACTCCTAGATCCCTTTCCTCCTCAGTAGTTTCCAGTATAGTGCCATTAATACTATATTTAGCCTTTATGTCACCTGAGATAGTGACTCCTAGATCCCTTTCCTCCTCAGTAGCACCCAGTATAGTGCCATTAATACTATATTTATCTTTTATGTCACCTGAAATAGTGACTCCTAGATCCCTTTCCTCCTCAGTAGCTCCCAGTATAGTGCCATTAATACTATATTTATCCTTTATGTCACCTGAAATAGTGACTCCTAGATCCCCTTCCTCCTCAGTAGTTTCCAGTATAGTGCCATTAATACTATATTTATCCTTTATGTCACCTGAAATAGTGACTCCTAGATCCCTTTCCTCCTCAGTAGTTCCCAGTATAGTGCCATTAATACTATATTTATCCTTTATGTCACCTGAAATAGTGACTCCTAGATCCCTTTCCTCCTCAGTAGTTTCCATTATAGTGCCATTAATACTATATTTATCCTTTATGTCACCTGAAATAGTGACTCCTAGATCCCTTTCCCCCTCAGTAGTTTCCAGTATAGTGCCATTAATACTATATTTATCCTTTATGTCACCTGAAATAGTGACTCCTAGATCCCTTTCCTCCTCAGTAGTTCCCAGTATAGTGCCATTAATACTATATTTATCCTTTATGTCACCTGTAATAGTGACTCCTAGATCCCTTTCCTCCTAAGTAGTTTCCAGTATAGTGCCATTAATACTATATTTATCCTGTATGTCACCTGAAATAGTGACTCCTAGATCCCTTTCCTCCTCAGTAGTTCCAGTATAGTGCCATTAATACTATATTTATCCTTTATGTCACCTGAGATAGTGACTCCTAGATCCCTTTCCACCTCAGTAGTTTCCAGTATAGTGTCATTAATACTATATTTATCCTTTATGTCACCTGTAATAGTGACTCCTAGATCCCTTTCCTCCTCAGTAGTCCCCAGTATAGTGCCATTAATACTATATTTATCCTTTATGTCATCTGAGATAGTGACTCCTAGATCCCTTTCCTCCTCAGTAGTTCCCAGTATAGTGCCATTAATACTATATTTATCCTTTATGTCACCTGAAATAGTGGCTCCTAGATCCCTTTCCTCCTCAGTAGTTCCCAGTATAGTGCCATTAATACTATATCCTTTATGTCACCTGAAATAGTGACTCCTAGATCCCTTTCCTCCTCAGTAGTTTCCAGTATAGTGCCATTATTACTATATTTATCCTTTATGTCACCTGAAATAGTGACTCCTAGATCCATTTCCTCCTCAGTAGTTCCCAGTATAGTGTCATTAATACTATATTTATCCTTTATGTCACATGTAATAGTGACTCCTAGATCCCTTTCCTCCTCAGTAGTTTCTAGTATAGCGCCATTAATACTATATTTATCCTTTATGTCACCTGAGATAGTGACTCCTAGATCCTTTTCCTTCTTAGTAGTTTCCAGTATAGTGTCATTAATACTATATTTATCCTTTATGTCACCTGAAATAGTGACTCCTAGATCCCTTTCCTCCTCAGTAGTCCCCAGTATAGTGCCATTAATCAGTGGCGTAAGTTCGTCCTAGTCGCCCGGAGGCATGATACATTTTGGTGCCCCCCTACACATACACACACATACCATATGTAGCTATCCGGCACCCAGGGTGAACAGTAGCAGCGTGCTCAGGTACCTTTCCCAATAGTAATATAGATACACATAGAAAGTGGACGCACTCCAAGTCAGTCATTACAATAAAACAGACACCAGCATACCATTATAGTACACCTACAGTGCTCCCTCACCCGCCAGGTCTCCATGGAGATGCTTTGGCGCAGCGGTGTGCCAATATAATTAGTGTTCACTGTGGTATTTTTTTTTAGGGCAGGGTGCTGATCACGGGGAGGGCACATTTTTCATTCGGGAGGGCACATTTTTAAGTTAGATGGGCAAACTTAGGTACATACTATAATGCTTGGTGCTCCCATTCCTATGGCCAAAACATGGACAGTGCGCACCGAAGGTGCGCAGCAAAAATCTAGGGGCGTTGTTTCGTGGGGAAGGTAGTGCCCCTAATACACATTGCACCAGTTAGAACCTCCTATACACACTGCGCCAGGTAGAGCACGTTATACATATTGCGCCAGATAGAGCACATTATACACATTGCGTCAGATAGAGCACATTATACACATTGCGTCAGGTAGGGAGCACTGAGGCACATTGCACCAGGTAGAGAGCACTGAGACACATTGCACCAGGTAAAGAGCACTGAGGCACAATGCACCAGGTAGAGAGCACTGAGATACATTGCACCAGGTAGAGAGCACTGAGACACATTGCACCAGGTAGAGAGCACTGAGGCACACTGCACCAGGTAGAGAGCACTGAGGCACACTGCACCAGGTAGAGAGCACTGAGGCACACTGCACCAGGTAAAGAGCACTGAGGCACACTGCACCAGGTAGAGAGCACTGAGGCACACTGCACCAGGTAGAGAGCACTGAGGCACACTGCACCAGGTAGAGAGCACTGAGGCACACTGCACCAGGTAGAGAGCACTGAGGCACACTGCACCAGGCAGAGAGCACTGAGGCACACTGCACCAGGTAAAGAGCACTGAGGCACACTGCACCAGGTAAAGAGCACTGAGGCACACTGCACCAGGTAGAGAGCACTGAGGCACACTGCACCAGGTAGAGAGCACTGAGGCACACTGCACCAGGTAGAGAGCACTGAGGCACACTGCACCAGGTAGGGAGCACTGAGGCACACTGCACCAGGTAGGGAGCACTGAGGCACACTGCACCAGGTAGAGAGCACTGAGGCACACTGCACCAGGTAGAGAGCACTGAGGCACACTACACCAGGTAGAGAGCACTGAGGCACACTGCACCAGGTAGAGAGCACTGAGGCACACTGCACCAGGTAGGGAGCACTGAGGCACACTGCACCAGGTAGGGAGCACTGAGGCACACTGCACCAGGTAGGGAGCACTGAGGCACACTGCACCAGGTAGAGAGCACTGAGGCACACTGCACCAGGTAGAGAGCACTGAGGCACACTACACCAGGTAGAGAGCACTGAGGCACACTACACCAGGTAGGGAGCACTGAGGCACACTGCACCAGGTAGGGAGCACTGAGGCACACTGCACCAGGTAGGGAGCACTGAGGCACACTGCACCAGGTAGAGAGCACTGAGGCACACTGCACCAGGTAGAGAGCACTGAGATACATTGCACCAGGTAGAGAGCACTGAGATTAATGTTTACAGCTGCAAAATACTTACAAGGTTAATTTAGCCCAGGGGGACTCTCATGTACGTACCGGGTCTGGCGGCGCACGGCTGGCCGACGTGGAGGGGTCCGGCAGGCAGCAAACGGCGGAGCGGCAGGGCGCACAAAAACTGGCAGGGCGGGATTCAGCTGTCTAAAAAAGGGGCAGACACCTAGCGTGAACACTAGATATATATTAAAAAAAACACAAACGCCTCATTCACTTAAACACTCACACACGTCTCACTTAAACACACACGCCTCTCACTTACATACACATGCCTCTCACTTACACACACCTCTCACACACGTGCCTCTCACTTACACACACCTCTCACACAAGTGCCTCTCACATACACGTGCCTCTCATATACACATGCCTCTCACTTACATACACATGCGTCTCACTTATAGGCCCTACACACATAGCGATTTCACTGCACGATATGAACGATCTTGTTCATTAATGAACGAGATATCGTTCATATCGTGCAGTGTGGAGTCCCCAGCGATGAACGATGTGCGGCCCCGCGCTCGTTCATCGCTGGGGCCATGTCGGCTGTGCATGCAGGCCAATATGGACGAGATCGTCCATATTTGCCTGCAAGTCTACGGAGCCGAGTGACGGGGGGAGTGAAGAAACTTCACTCCCCCCGTCACTGCCCCCCCCGCCGCCGGGTCGCTCGTCGGCCGTATCGGCCGTCGGGCACCTTGGTGGCGCATCGCCTAGTGTGTAGGGCCCCTTACATACACATGCCTCTCACACACACACACACACACACACACACACACATGCCTCTCACTTACATACACATGCCTCCCACTTACATACACATGCCTCACACACACACACACACACACACACACACACACACACACACACACACACACACACACACACATATGCCTCTCACTTACATACACATACATGCCTCTCACACACATGCCACTCTCACACACACATCACACATGCCTCTTTTACTTGAATGTACAACTTTCCTTAAAAACACACACACCTCACTTAAAAACAAGCACACACAAAACACAGTACTTCCCCCCCAAATACACCTCTCCCCCACCCCCCACACAGTGCCTACCTTTGGCTATCATCCAGAGCATGGAGGAGCAGAGAGTTCTGAGCTTCCCTCGGCTGGCTTACTAAGGGCCCGGGAGGAGCTGTGCTCTGGAGCTCCCCCTAGCTGCAGCCAGTGCCATCTCTCTCTACAGGAGGCAGCTTCCGTGTCACTGACACAGCTCCTCCATCTGCAATAGCAGCGCAGTTCTCAGGCTGCGGGAGACAGTGGAGGAGATGCGCCCCCTTGTGGCCAGGAGCCCGGCGGCAGCCGACTCCACTGCCTCCCACAGTTCCGCCCCTGCCATTAATACTATATTTATCCTTTATGTCACCTGAGATAGTGACTCCTAGATCCCTTTCCTCCTCAGTAGTTCCCAGTATAGTGCCATTAATACTATATTTATCCATTATGTCACCTGAAATAGTGACTCCTAGATCCCTCTCCTCCTCGGTAGTACCCAGTATAGTGCCATTAATACTATATTTATCCTTTATGTCACCTGAAATAGTGACTCCTAGATCCCTTTCCACCTCAGTAGTTCCAGTATAGTGCCATTAATACTATATTTATCCTTTATGTCACCTGAAATAGTGAATAGTGACTCCTAGATCCCTTTCCTCCTCAGTAGTTCCAGTATAGTGCCATTAATACTATATTTATCCTTTATGTCACCTGAATAGTGACTCCTAGATCCCTTTCCTCCTCAGTAGTACCCAGTATAGTGCCATTAATACTATATTTATCCTTTATGTCACCTGAAATAGTGACTCCTAGATCCCTTTCCACCTCAGTAGTTCCAGTATAGTGCCATTAATACTATATTTATCCTTTATGTCACCTGGAATAGTGACTCCTAGATCCCTTTCCTCCTCAGTAGTTCCAGTATAGTGCCATTAATACTATATTTATCCTTTATGTCACCTGAAATAGTGACTCCTAGATCCCTTTCCTCCTCAGTAGTTCCCAGTATAGTGCCATTAATACTATATTTATCCTTTATGTCACCTGAATAGTGACTCCTAGATCCCTTTCCTCCTCAGTAGTTCCAGTATAGTGCCATTAATACTATATTTATCCTTTATGTCACCTGAATAGTGACTCCTAGATCCCTTTCCTCCTCAGTAGTTCCAGTATAGTGCCATTAATACTATATTTATCCTTTATGTCACCTGGAATAGTGACTCCTAGATCCCTTTCCTCCTCAGTAGTTCCCAGTATAGTGCCATTAATACTATATTTATCCTTTATGTCACCTGGAATAGTGACTCCTAGATCCCTTTCCTCCTCAGTAGTTCCCAGTATAGTGCCATTAATACTATATTTATCCTTTATGTCACCTGGAATAGTGACTCCTAGATCCCTTTCCTCCTCAGTAGTTCCCAGTATAGTGCCATTAATACTATATTTATCCTTTATGTCACCTGGAATAGTGACTCCTAGATCCCTTTCCTCCTCAGTAGTTCCCAGTATAGTGCCATTAATACTATATTTATCCTTTATGTCACCTGAATAGTGACTCCTAGATCCCTTTCCTCCTCAGTAGTCCCAGTATAGTGCCATTAATACTATATTTATCCTTTATGTCACCTGAGATAGTGACTCCTAGATCCCTTTCCTCCTCAGTAGTTCCCAGTATAGTGCCATTAATACTATATTTATCCTTTATGTCACCTGAAATAGTGACTCCTAGATCCCTTTCCACCTCAGTAGTTCCAGTATAGTGCCATTAATACTATATTTATCTTTTATGTCACCTGAAATAGTGACTCCTAGATCCCTTTCCTCCTCAGTAGTTCCAGTATAGTGCCATTAATACTATATTTATCCTTTATGTCACCTGAAATAGTGACTCCTAGATCCCTTTCCTCCTCAGTAGTTCCCAGTATAGTGCCATTAATACTATATTTATCCTTTATGTCACCTGGAATAGTGACTCCTAGATCCCTTTCCTCCTCAGTAGTTCCCAGTATAGCGCCATTAATACTATATTTATCCTTTATGTCACCTGGAATAGTGACTCCTAGATCCCTTTCCTCCTCAGTAGTTCCCAGTATAGTGCCATTAATACTATATTTATCCTTTATGTCACCTGAGATAGTGACTCCTAGATCCCTTTCCTCCTCAGTAGTTCCCAGTATAGTGCCATTAATACTATATTTATCCTTTATGTCACCTGAAATAGTGACTCCTAGATCCCTCTCCTCCTCAGTAGTACCCAGTATAGTGCCATTAATACTATATTTATCCTTTATGTCACCTGAAATAGTGACTCCTAGATCCCTTTCCACCTCAGTAGTTCCAATATAGTGCCATTAATACTATATTTATCCTTTATGTCACCTGAAATAGTGACTCCTAGATCCCTTTCCTCCTCAGTAGTACCCAGTATAGTGCCATTAATACTATACTTATCCTTTATGTCACCTGAAATAGTGACTCCTAGATCCCTTTCCACCTCAGTAGTTCCAGTATAGTGCCATTAATACTATATTTATCCTTTATGTCACCTGGAATAGTGACTCCTAGATCCCTTTCCTCCTCAGTAGTTCCCAGTATAGTGCCATTAATACTATATTTATCCTTTATGTCACCTGGAATAGTGACTCCTAGATCCCTTTCCTCCTCAGTAGTTCCCAGTATAGTGCCATTAATACTATATTTATCCTTTATGTCACCTGGAATAGTGACTCCTAGATCCCTTTCCTCCTCAGTAGTTCCCAGTATAGCGCCATTAATACTATATTTATCCTTTATGTCACCTGGAATAGTGACTCCTAGATCCCTTTCCTCCTCAGTAGTTCCCAGTATAGTGCCATTAATACTATATTTATCCTTTATGTCACCTGGAATAGTGACTCCTAGATCCCTTTCCTCCTCAGTAGTTTCCAGTATAGTGCTATTAATACTATATTTATCCTTTATGTCACCTGAAATAGTGACTCCTAGATCCCTTTCCTCCTCAGTAGTTTCCAGTATAGTGTCATTAATACTATATTTATCCTTTATGTCACCTGAAATAGTGACTCCTAGATCCCTTTCCTCCTCAGTAGTTTCCAGTATAGTACCATTAATACTATATTTATCCTTTATGTCACCTGGAATAGTGACTCCTAGATCCCTTTCCTCCTCAGTAGTTTCCAGTATAGTGCCATTAATACTATATTTAGCCTTTATGTCACCTGAAATAGTGACTCCTAGATCCCTCTCCCCCTCAGTAGTTTCCAGTATAGTGCCATTAATACTATATTTATCCTTTATGTGACCTGGAATAGTGACTCCTAGATCCCTTTCCTCCTCAGTAGTTTCCAGTATAGTGCCATTAATACTATATTTATCCTTTATGTCACCTGGAATAGTGACTCCTAGATCCCTTTCCTCCTCAGTAGTTCCCAGTATAGTGCCATTAATACTATATTTATCCTTTATGTCACCTGGAATAGTGACTCCTAGATCCCTTTCCTCCTCAGTAGTTCCCAGTATAGTGCCATTAATACTATATTTATCCTTTATGTCACCTGGAATAGTGACTCCTAGATCCCTTTCCTCCTCAGTAGTTCCCAGTATAGCGCCATTAATACTATATTTATCCTTTATGTCACCTGGAATAGTGACTCCTAGATCCCTTTCCTCCTCAGTAGTTCCAGTATAGTGCCATTAATACTATATTTATCCTTTATGTCACCTGAAATAGTGACTCCTAGATCCCTTTCCTCCTCAGTAGTTTCCAGTATAGTGTCATTAATACTATATTTATCCTTTATGTCACCTGAAATAGTGACTCCTAGATCCCTTTCCTCCTCAGTAGTTTCCAGTATAGTACCATTAATACTATATTTATCCTTTATGTCACCTGGAATAGTGACTCCTAGATCCCTTTCCTCCTCAGTAGTTTCCAGCATAGTGCCATTAATACTATATTTAGCCTTTATGTCACCTGAAATAGTGACTCCTAGATCCCTCTCCCCCTCAGTAGTTTCCAGTATAGTGCCATTAATACTATATTTATCCTTTATGTGACCTGGAATAGTGACTCCTAGATCCCTTTCCTCCTCAGTAGTTTCCAGTATAGTGCCATTAATACTATATTTATCCTTTATGTCACCTGGAATAGTGACTCCTAGATCCCTTTCCTCCTCAGTAGTTTCCAGTATAGTGCTATTAATACTATATTTATCCTTTATGTCACCTGAAATAGTGACTCCTAGATCCCTTTCCTCCTCAGTAGTTTCCAGTATAGTGTCATTAATACTATATTTATCCTTTATGTCACCTGAAATAGTGACTCCTAGATCCCTTTCCTCCTCAGTAGTTTCCAGTATAGTACCATTAATACTATATTTATCCTTTATGTCACCTGGAATAGTGACTCCTAGATCCCTTTCCTCCTCAGTAGTTTCCAGTATAGTGCCATTAATACTATATTTAGCCTTTATGTCACCTGAAATAGTGACTCCTAGATCCCTCTCCCCCTCAGTAGTTTCCAGTATAGTGCCATTAATACTATATTTATCCTTTATGTGACCTGGAATAGTGACTCCTAGATCCCTTTCCTCCTCAGTAGTTTCCAGTATAGTGCCATTAATACTATATTTATCCTTTATGTCACCTGGAATAGTGACTCCTAGATCCCTTTCCTCCTCAGTAGTTCCCAGTATAGTGCCATTAATACTATATTTATCCTTTATGTCACCTGGAATAGTGACTCCTAGATCCCTTTCCTCCTCAGTAGTTCCCAGTATAGTGCCATTAATACTATATTTATCCTTTATGTCACCTGGAATAGTGACTCCTAGATCCCTTTCCTCCTCAGTAGTTCCCAGTATAGCGCCATTAATACTATATTTATCCTTTATGTCACCTGGAATAGTGACTCCTAGATCCCTTTCCTCCTCAGTAGTTCCCAGTATAGTGCCATTAATACTATATTTATCCTTTATGTCACCTGAAATAGTGACTCCTAGATCCCTTTCCTCCTCAGTAGTTTCCAGTATAGTGTCATTAATACTATATTTATCCTTTATGTCACCTGAAATAGTGACTCCTAGATCCCTTTCCTCCTCAGTAGTTTCCAGTATAGTACCATTAATACTATATTTATCCTTTATGTCACCTGGAATAGTGACTCCTAGATCCCTTTCCTCCTCAGTAGTTTCCAGCATAGTGCCATTAATACTATATTTAGCCTTTATGTCACCTGAAATAGTGACTCCTAGATCCCTCTCCCCCTCAGTAGTTTCCAGTATAGTGCCATTAATACTATATTTATCCTTTATGTGACCTGGAATAGTGACTCCTAGATCCCTTTCCTCCTCAGTAGTTTCCAGTATAGTGCCATTAATACTATATTTATCCTTTATGTCACCTGGAATAGTGACTCCTAGATCCCTTTCCTCCTCAGTAGTTTCCAGTATAGTGCCATTAATACTATATTTATCCTTTATGTCACCTGAAATAGTGACTCCTAGATCCCTCTCCCCCTCAGTAGTTTCCAGTATAGTGCCATTAATACTATATTTATCCTTTATGTCACCTGAGATAGTGACTCCTAGATCCCTTTCCTCCTCAGTAGTTCCCAGTATATTGCCATTAATACTATATTTATCCTTTATGTCACCTGAAATAGTGACTCCTAGATCCCTTTCCTCCTCAGTAATTCCCAGTATAGTGCCATTAATACTATATTTATCCTTTATGTCACCTGAGATAGTGACTCCTAGATCCCTTTCCTCCTCAGTAGTTCCCAGTATAGCGCCATTAATACTATATTTATCCTTTATGTCATCTGAAATAGTGACTCCTAGATCCCTCTCCTCCTCAGTAGTTCCAGTATATTGCCATTAATACTATATTTATCCTTTATGTCACCTGAAATAGTGACTCCCAGATCCCTTTCCTCCTCAGTAATTCCCAGTATAGCGCCATTAATACTATATTTATCCTTTATGTCACCTGAAATAGTGACTCCTAGATCCCTCTCCCCCTCAGTAGTTTCCAGTATAGCGCCATTAATACTATATTTATCCTTTATGTCACCTGAAATAGTGACTCCTAGATCCCTCTCCCCCTCAGTAGTTTCCAGTATAGTGCCATTAATACTATATTTATCCTTTATGTCACCTGAGATAGTGACTCCTAGATCCCTTTCCTCCTCAGTAGTTCCCAGTATATTGCCATTAATACTATATTTATCCTTTATGTCACCTGAAATAGTGACTCCTAGATCCCTTTCCTCCTCAGTAATTCCCAGTATAGTGCCATTAATACTATATTTATCCTTTATGTCACCTGAGATAGTGACTCCTAGATCCCTTTCCTCCTCAGTAGTTCCCAGTATAGCGCCATTAATACTATATTTATCCTTTATGTCATCTGAAATAGTGACTCCTAGATCCCTTTCCTCCTCAGTAATTCCCAGTATAGTGCCATTAATACTATATTTATCCTTTATGTCATCTGAAATAGTGACTCCTAGATCCCTCTCCTCCTCAGTAGTTCCAGTATAGTGCCATTAATACTATATTTATCCTTTATGTCACCTGAGATAGTGACTCCTAGATCCCTTTCCTCCTCAGTAGTTTCCAGTATAGTGCCATTAATACTATATTTATCCTTTATGTCACCTGAAATAGTGACTCCTAGATCCTTTTCCTCCTCAGTAGTTTCCAGTATAGCGCCATTAATACTATATTTATCCTTTATGTCACCTGAAATAGTGACTCCTAGATCCCTTTCCTCCTCAGTAGTTCCAGTATAGTGCCATTAATACTCTATTTATCCTTTATGTCACCTGAGATAGTGACTCCTAGATCCCTCTCCTCCTCAGTAGTTTCCAGTATAGTGCCATTAATACTATATTTATCCTTTATGTCACCTGAGATAGTGACTCCTAGATCCCTTTCCTCCTCAGTAGTACCCAGTATAGTGCCATTAATACTATATTTATCCTTTATGTCACCTGAAATAGTGACTCCTATATCCCTTTCCTCCTCAGTAGTTTCCAGTATAGTGCCATTAATACTATATTTATCCTTTATGTCACCTGAAATAGCGACTCCTAGATCCTTTTCCTCCTCAGTAGTTTCCAGTATAGCGCCATTAATACTATATTTATCCTTTATGTCACCTGAAATAGTGACTCCTAGATCCCTTTCCTACTCAGTAGTTTCCAGTATAGCGGTATTAATACTATATTTATCCTTTATGTCACCTGAAATAGTGACTCCTAGATCCCTTTCCTCCTCAGTAGTTTCCAGTATATTGCCATTAATACTATATTCATCCTTTATGTCACCTGAGATAGTGACTCCTAGATCCCTTTCCTCCTCAGTAGTTCCCAGTATAGCGCCATTAATACTATATTTATCCTTTATGTCACCTGAAATAGTGACTCCTAGATCCCTTTCCTCCTCAGTAGTTTCCAGTATAGTGCCATTAATACTATATTTATCCTTTATGTCACCTGAAATAGTGACTCCTAGATCCCTTTCCTCCTCAGTAGTTCCCAGTATAGCGCCATTAATACTATATTTATCCTTTATGTCACCTGAAATAGTGACTCCTAGATCCCTCTCCTCCTCAGTAGTTTCCAGTATAGCGCCATTAATACTATATTTAGCCTTTATGTCACCTGAAATAGTGACTCCTAGATCCCTTTCATCCTCAGTAGTTTCCAGTATAGTGCCATTAATACTATATTTATCCTTTATGTCACCTGAGATAGTGACTCCTAGATCCCTTTCCTCATCAGTAGTTTCCAGTATAGTGCCATTAATACTATATTTATCCTTTATGTCATCTGAGATAGTGACTCCTAGATCCCTTTCCTCCTCAGTAGTTCCAGTATAGTGCCATTAATACTATATTTATCCTTTATGTCACCTGAAATAGTGACTCCTAGATCCCTTTCCTCCTCAGTAGTTTCCAGTATAGTGCCATTAATACTATATTTAGCCTTTATGTCACCTGAAATAGTGACTCCTAGATCCCTTTCCTCCTCAGTAGTTTCCAGTATAGTGCCATTAATACTATATCTATCCTTTATGTCACCTGAGATAGTGACTCCTAGATCCCTTTCCTCCTCAGTAGTTTCCAGTATAGCGCCATTAATACTATATTTATCCTTTATGTCATCTGAGATAGTGACTCCTAGATCCCTTTCCTCCTCAGTAGTTTCCAGTATAGTGCCATTAATACTATATTTATCCTTTATGTCATCTGAGATAGTGACTCCTAGATCCCTTTCCTCCTCAGTAGTTTCCAGTATAGTGCCATTAATACTATATTAATCCTTTATGTCACCTGAAATAGTGACTCCTAGATCCTTTTCCTCCTCAGTAGTTTCCAGTATAGCGCCATTAATACTATATTTATCCTTTATGTCATCTGAGATAGTGACTCCTAGATCCCTTTCCTCCTCAGTAGTTTCCAGTATAGTGCCATTAATACTATATTTATCCTTTATGTCATCTGAGATAGTGACTCCTAGATCCCTTTCCTCCTCAGTAGTTTCCAGTATAGTGCCATTAATACTATATTTATCCTTTATGTCACCTGAGATAGTGACTCCTAGATCCCTTTCCTCCTCAGTAGTTTCCAGTATAGCGCCATTAATACTATATTTATCCTTTATGTCATCTGAGATAGTGACTCATAGATCCCTTTCCTCCTCAGTAGTTTCCAATATAGCGCCATTAATACTATATTTATCCTTTATGTCATCTGAGATAGTGACTCCTAGATCCCTTTCCTCCTCAGTAGTTTCCAGTATAGCGCCATTAATACTATATTTATCCTTTATGTCATCTGAGATAGTGACTCCTAGATCCCTTTCCTCCTCAGTAGTTTCCAGTATAGTGCCATTAATACTATATTAATCCTTTATGTCACCTGAAATAGTGACTCCTAGATCCTTTTCCTCCTCAGTAGTTTCCAGTATAGCGCCATTAATACTATATTTATCCTTTATGTCATCTGAGATAGTGACTCCTAGATCCCTTTCCCCCTCAGTAGTTTCCAGTATAGTGCCATTAATACTATATTAATCCTTTATGTCACCTGAAATAGTGACTCCTAGATCCCTCTCCCCCTCAGTAGTTCCAGTATATTGCCATTAATACTATATTTATCCTTTATGTCATCTGAGATAGTGACTCCTAGATCCCTCTCCTCCTCAGTAGTTTCCAGTATAGTGCCATTAATACTATATTTATCCTTTATGTCACCTGAAATAGTGACTCCTAGATCCCTCTCCTCCTCAGTAGGTTCCAGTATAGCGCCATTAAAGGGATCTAGGAGTCACTATTTCAGGTGACATAAAGGATAAATATAGTATTAATGGTGCTATACTGGAAACCTTTAAGCCTTTTGATCTCTGTAATGCCGCGATCACTGGCACTGGAAACCTTTAAGCCTTTTGATCTCTGTAATGCCGCGATCACCGGCATTACAATACAGGGGGCGTGGCTATGATGACGCGATTCCGCAAGAATTGCGTCATCGTCTGCCCGGACCGCCCACTTTACACACAAAGTGGGCGGACGGGCAGGGGGGACCCCGTCAAATCGGGAGACTTGCCTGCTCTTCCGGGGGGCCGGGAGGGTCACCCGATTTTCGGGAGCCTCCCGGCCATTCCGGGAGAGTAGGCAAGTATGGTTGGGAGGTATGAAGAAGGGCAGTGGTAGATGGTATGCAAAATGTGCACCATGCAGGAAGTCAGTGGGAGATGACTTACTGATGAGCCATAGTGAGTGACGTAAGGGAGAACAGTGGTAGATGGCATGCAGGAAGGGCCTTGGTTAGTGACATGTAGGGAGGGCAGTGAGAGGTGCCGTGCAGGCTGGATGATGGTTAGTGCAGGGAAGGCAGTGGTACATGGCATGCAGGAAGGGCCTTGGTTAGTGACATGTAGGGAGGGCAGTGAGAGGTGCCGTGCTGGCTGGATGATGGTTAGTGCAGGGAAAGTAGTGGGAGATGGCATGCAGGGAAGGGCCTTGTTTAGTGACATGTAGGGAGGGCAGTGAGAGGTGCCGTGCAGGCTGGATGATGGTTAGTGCAGGGAAGGCAGTGGTAGATGGCATGCAGGGAAGGGCCTTGTTTAGTGACATGTAGGGAGGACAGTGAGAGGTGCCGTGCAGGATGGATGATTGTTAGTGCAGGGAAAGTAGTGGGAGATGGCATGCAGGAAGAGCCTTGCCTAGAGACATGTAGGGAGGGCAGTGAGAGGTGGCGTGCAGGATGGATGATGGTTAGTGCAGGGATAGTAGTGGTAGATGGCATGCAGGAAGCGCCTTGGTTAGTGACATGTAGGGAGGGCAGTGAGAGGTGCCTTGCAGCCTGGATGATGGTTAGTGCAGGGAAGGCAGTGGGAGATGGCATGCAGGAAGGGCCTTGGTTAGTGACATGTAGGTAGGGCAGTGAGAGGTGCCGTGCAGGATGGATGATGGTTAGTGCAGGGAAGGCAGTGGTAGATGGCATGCAGGAAGGGCCTTGGTTAGTGACATGTAGGGAGGGCAGTGAGAGGTGGCGTGCAGGATGGATGATGGTTAGTGCAGGGAAAGTAGTGGGAGATGGCATGCAGGAAGGACCTTGGTTAGTGACATGTAGGGAGGGCAGTGAGAGGTGACGTGCAGGATGGATGATGGTTAGTGCAGGGAAAGTAGTGGTAGATGGCATGCAGGAAGGACCTTGGTTAGTGACATGTAGGGAGGGCAGTGAGAGGTGCCTTGCAGGATGGATGATGGTTAGTGCAGGGAAGGCAGTGGTAGATGGCCTGCAGGAAGGACCTTGGTTAGTGACATGTAGGGAGGGCAGTGAGAGGTGCCGTGCAGGATGGATGATGGTTAGTGGAGGGAAGGCAATGGTAGATGGCATGCAGGAAAAGCCTTGGTTAGTGACATGTAGGGAGGGCAGAGAGAGGTGCCGTGCAGCCTGGATGATGGTTAGTGCAGGGAAAGTAGTGGGAGATGGCATGCAGGAAGGGCCTTGGTTAGTGACATGTCGGGAGGACAGTGAGAGGTGCTGTGCAGGATGGATGATGGTTAGTGCAGGGAAAGTAGTGGGAGATGGCATGCAGGAAGGACCTTGGTTAGTGACATGTAGGGAGGGCAGTGAGAGGTGCATGCAGGCTGGATAATGGTTAGTGCAGGGAAAGTAGTGGTAGATGCCATGCAGGAAGAGCCTTGGTTAGTGACATGTAGGGAGGGCAGTGAGAGGTGGCATGCAGGCTGGATGATGGTTAGTGCAGGGAAGGCAACGGTAGATGGCATGCAGGAAGCGCCTTGGTTAGTGACATGTAGGGAGGGCAGTGAGAGGTGCCGTGCAGGATGGATGATGGTTAGTGCAGGGAAAGCAGTGGTAGATGGCATGCAGGAAGGGCCTTAGTTAGTGACATGTCGGGAGGACAGTGAGAGGTGCTGTGCAGGATGGATGATGGTTAGTGCAGGGAAAGTAGTGGGAGATGGCATGCAGGAAGGACCTTGGTTAGTGACATGTAGGGAGGGCAGTGAGAGGTGCCGTGCAGGATGGATGATGGTTAGTTCAGGGAAAGTAGTGGTAGATGGTATGCAGGAAGGGCCTTGGTTAGTGACATGTAGGGAGGGCAGTGAGAGGTGCCGTGCAGGATGGATGATGGTTAGTGCAGGGAAACTAGTGGGAGATGGCATGCAGGAAGGGCCTTGATTAGTGACATGTAGGGAGGGCAGTGAGAGGTGGCATGCAGGATGGATGATGGTTAGTGCAGGGAAGGCAGTGGTAGATGGCATGCAGGAAGGGCCTTGGTTAGTAACATGTAGGGAGGATATGCGTTTAAAATACCGCCTGTCAGGATCCCGGCGATCACAATACTGACGCCGCAATCCTGACAGGGGTACAATCCCGTCGGCGGAATACCGGCGATGTAGTTGATTCTCCCCGACACCCATAGAGGGAGAATAGAACCTGTGGAGAGCGAAGCGAGCCACCGTGCCTGCAAGGGGCCTCGATGCGCTCACCCCACTGCTGGCATCCTGGCGGGAGGGCGGGATGCCGCAGTCGGTCTATGCCGGGATCCCATACCGATCCCTGTTGCCCGGCGTACTTTCTACCCAAACCACAACAGACAGGCCCCGGCTCTCTCCCCAGCGGCATCTCCCAACCATTAGGGCACAGGGGATCATCCTGCCTTGTGGTGGTTCTCGGCAAAGACCAGAGGGTCCTGTAGACCCTGCCCGTGCCAATCCTGGTTTGACGACACCTCATAAGCCCTGAATGTGAGAAAGGACAGGACCTGGCCGCACATGAATAGCTGGGATGGGCGTCATGTCAGCTCCAATCCACTGGAGAGGGATCAGAATATCCCCCTCCTGCTGCTTCTTAGAGGTAACAGTATAATGTCATCTGAAGATGGCGTTATCTGACCGATACAACTGTAATAAGGAATTTCCAGATGTTTTAAAGGACAGAATTGATTTGATAGGCTCCTGAAAGTAAATGGCAATACCCAATCTCTGACAGCACCGGGAGCTCGCCCTACCGAGGCAGAGAGGGTCAGTCACAGCAAGTAACCACCATCTCATTACGGTGATCTCGCCCGCCTGACAGTGGTGGGAGTCTAGGTGCAGAGCAGCGGGCAGGCATAGCTGCATCTGTGCTCTGTAAGTAACCTCCAGTGTGTGCTGCGTCCAGCAGGCGACAGAGGGGAAACGTTCTGCAAATAGCCGTCCTATCTGCTGCCGGCCACATCAGGTGTGAGAGACACAGCGCAGAGCTGTCACACACAGAGCAGCCCGATAGGGTAATCTCTTGTGTGACAAGGGCAGCGCTGCAAGGTGTGCGAGCTGCAGGCGCTAAACGTACAACCACCACAAATAAGAGATCATTCCCGGGAAAACAACCCGCAGGCTGCACAGAGAAGTGAGCAGTACGCAGAGGGAGTAGCGTACATAATATATTGCGTGCATCTGGACTGCGCACGCCCAGACTGCGTACATATGTCAGAGTAGGCCTCATTCTGCACGTATCAAACCTACGACCGGAGAGGTGTAACGGCGCTGGGAAGGAGCGCTGTCATCTACTACAGCTATGCAGAGGAATTATGCGCACCTGTCTGTGGGGCTTATTGATCAATTATCAGGTCCTAGACCCCGTCTTTATCATTTCTGAACATCCCGACAGCGGCATCCTGACCGCCAGAATACCGGCAGCGGGACAAGAGCAAAGGGTCCCATAGCGGGACAAGCTGCGCTCGTCACAGGATCTATTCCCACACTTTGGGTGTCGTGGACACTCATGAGTGGGAGTAACCCCTGTGTGCCAGGATTCCGGCTGTCAGCATTTTCAGCGGCCAGGATTCCAGCGTCGGTATCCTGACCGCCAGCAATGAACTGCATCCCCTATTTACAGCAATCAGAAATGAAGATCCGGGAGGATGTATTAATAATCTCATGCAGGGACAGGAAAGTGCAGTAATCGCTACTGCAAGCACTTTACATTTCTTTCAGGAAGTTGCAGCGCTACACCGCACGTGCGGCCACTACAGATCCCTCTCCTGGTATATAAGCTACAGCGCACGTGCGGCCACTACAGATCCCTCTCCCGGTCTATAAGCTACAGCGCACGTGCGGCCACTAAAGATCCCTCTCCCGGTCTATAGGCTACAGCGCACGTGCGGCCACTACAGATCCCTCTCCCGGTCTATAAGCTACAGCGCACGTGCGGCCACTACAGATCCCTCTCCCGGTCTATAGGTTACAGCGCACGTGCGGCCACTACTGATACCTCTCCCGGTCTATAAGCTACAGCGCACGTGCGGCCACTACAGATCCCTCTCCCGGTCTATAGGTTACAGCGCACGTGCGGCCACTACAGATCCCTCTCCCGGTCTATAGGTTACAGCGCACGTGCGGCCACTACAGATCCCTCTCCCGGTCTATAAGCTACAGCGCACGTGCGGCCACTACAGATCCCTCTCCCGGTCTATAGGTTACAGCGCACGTGCGGCCACTACTGATACCTCTCCCGGTCTATAAGCTACAGCGCACGTGCGGCCACTACAGATCCCTCTCCCGGTCTATAAGCTACAGCGCACGTGCGGCCACTACAGATCCCTCTCCCGGTCTATAGGTTACAGCGCACGTGCGGCCACTACTGATACCTCTCCCGGTCTATAAGCTACAGCGCACGTGCGGCCACTACAGATCCCTCTCCCGGTCTATAGGTTACAGCGCACGTGCGGCCACTACAGATCCCTCTCCCGGTCTATAGGTTACAGCGCACGTGCGGCTACTACAGATCCCTCTCCCGGTCTATAAGCTACAGCGCAAGTGCGGCCACTACAGATCCCTCTCCCGGTCTATAAGCTACAGCGCACGTGCGGCCACTACAGATCCCTCTCCCGGTCTATAGGTTACAGCGCACGTGCGGCCACTACTGATACCTCTCCCGGTCTATAAGCTACAGCGCACGTGCGGCCACTACAGATCCCTCTCCCGGTCTATAGGTTACAGCGCACGTGCGGCCACTACAGATCCCTCTCCCGGTCTATAGGTTACAGCGCACGTGCGGCCACTACAGATCCCTCTCCCAGTCTATAAGCTACAGCGCACGTGTGGCCACTACAGATCCCTCTCCCGGTCTATAGGTTACAGCGCACGTGCGGCCACTACAGATCCCTCTCCCGGTCTATAGGTTACAGCGCACGTGCGGCCACTACAGATCCCTCTCCCAGTCTATAAGCTACAGCGCACGTGCGGCCACTACAGATCCCTCTCCCGGTCTATAGGTTACAGCGCACGTGCGGCCACTACAGATACCTCTCCCAGTCTATAAGCTACAGCGCACGTGCGGCCACTACAGATCCCTCTCCCGGTCTACAGGTTACAGCGCACGTGCGGCCACTACAGATCCCTCTCTTGGTCTATAGGCTACAGCGCACGTGCGGCCACTACAGATCCCTCTCCCGGTCTATAGGCTACAGCAGACGTGCGGCCACTACAGATCCATCTCCCGGTCTATAGGTTACAGCGCACGTGCGGCCACTACAGATCCCTCTCCCGGTCTATAGGCTACAGCGCACGTGCGGCCACTACAGATCCCTCTCCCGGTCTATAGGCTACAGCGCACGTGCGGCCACTACAGATCCCTCTCCCGGTCTATAGGTTACAGCGCACGTGCGGCCACTACAGATCCCTCTCCCGGTCTATAGGTTACAGCGCACGTGCGGCCACTACAGATCCCTCTCCCGGTCTATAGGTTACAGCGCACGTGCGGCCACTACAGATCCCTCTCCCGGTCTATAGGCTACACCGCACGTGCAGCCACTACAGATCCCTCTCCAGGTCTATAGGCTACATCACACGTGTGGCCACTACAGATCCCTCTCCCGGTATGTAGGTTACACCGCACGTGCGGCCACTACAGATCCCTCTCCCGGTCTATAACTACAGCGCACGTGTGGCCACTACAGATCCCTCTCCCGGTCTATAGGTTACAGCGCATGTGCGGACACTACAGATCCCTCTCCCAGTCTATAGGTTACTGCACACGATGCGGCTACTACAGATCCCTCTCCTGGTACATAGGTTACAGCGCACGTGCGGCCACTACAGATCCCTCTCCCGGTCTATAGGTTACTGCACACGATGCGGCTACTACAGATCCCTCTCCCGGTCTATAGGTTACAGCGCATGTGCGGCTACTACAGATCCCTCTCCTGGTCTATAGGCTACAGCGCACGTGTGGCCACTACAGATCCCTCTCCCGGTCTATAACTACAGCGCACGTGTGGCCACTACAGATCCCTCTCCCGGTCTATAGGCTACAGCGCACGTGTGGCCACTACAGATCCCTCTCCCGGTCTATAACTACAGCGCACGTGTGGCCACTACAGATCCCTCTCCCGGTCTATAGGCTACAGCGCACGTGTGGCCACTACAGATCCCTCTCCCGGTCTATAACTACAGCGCACGTGTGGCCACTACAGATCCCTCTCCCGGTCTATAGGCTACAGCGCACGTGTGGCCACTACAGATCCCTCTCCCGGTCTATAACTACAGCGCACGTGCGGCCCCTACAGATCCCTCTCCCGGTCTATAGGCTACAGCGCACGTGTGGCCACTACAGATCCCTCTCCCGGTCTATAGGCTACAGCGCACGTGTGGCCACTACAGATCCCTCTCCCGGTCTATAGGCTACAGCGCACGTGTGGCCACTACAGATCCCTCTCCCGGTCTATAACTACAGCGCACGTGCGGCCCCTACAGATCCCTCTCCTGGTATATAGGTTACAGCGCACGTGTGGCCACTACAGATCCCTCTCCCGGTCTATAGGCTACAGCGCACGTGCGGCTACTACAGATCCCTCTCCTGGTCTATAGGCTACAGCGCACGTGCAGCCACTACAGATCCCTCTCCCGGTCTATAACTACAGCGCACGTGCGGCCACTACAGATCCCTCTCCTGGAATATAGGTTACAGCGCACGTGTGGCCACTGCAGATCCCTCTCCCGGTATATAGGTTACAGCGCATGTGCGGACACTACAGATCCCTCTCCCGGTCTATAGGTTACTGCACACGATGCGGCTACTACAGATCCCTCTCCTGGTCTATAGGTTACAGCGCACGTGCGGCTACTACAGATCCCTCTCCCGGTCTATAGGCTACAGCGCACGTGCGGCCACTACAGATCCCTCTCCCGGTCTATAGGCTACAGCGCACGTGCGGCCACTACAGATCCCTCTCCCGGTCTATAAGCTACAGCGCACGTGCGGCCACTACAGATCCCTCTCCCGGTATGTAGGTTAATGCACACGTGCGGCCACTACAGATCCCTCTCCCGGTCTATAAGCTACAGCGCACGTGCGGCCACTACAGATCCCTCTCCCGGTATGTAGGTTAATGCACACGTGCGGCCACTACAGATCCCTCTCCTGGTCTATAGGCTACAGCGCACGTGCGGCCACTACAGATCCTTCTCCTGGTATATAGGCTACAGCGCACGAGCGGCCACTACAGATCCCTCTCCCGGTCTATAGGCTACAGCGCACGTGCGGCCACTACAGATCCCTCTCCCGGTCTATAGGCTACAGCGCACGTGCGGCCACTACAGATCCATCTCCCGGTCTATAGGTTACAGCGCACGTGCGGCCACTACAGATCCCTCTCCCGGTCTATAGGCTACAGCGCACGTGCGACCACTACAGATCCCTCTCCCGGTCTATAGGCTACAGCGCAAGTGTGGCCACTACAGATCCCTCTCCCGGTCTATAGGCTACAGCACACGTGTGGCCACTACAGATCCCTCTCCTGGTCTATAACTACAGCGCACGTGCAACCACTACAGATCCCTCTCCCGGTCTATAGGCTACAACGCATGGGCGGCCACTACAGATCCCTCTCCCGGTCTATAACTACAGCGCACGTGCAGCCACTACAGATCCCTCTCCCGGTCTATAGGCTACAGCGCATGGGTGGCCACTACAGATCCCTCTCCCGGTCTATAACTACAGCGCACGTGCAGCCACTACAGATCCCTCTCCCGGTCTATAGGCTACAATGCATGGGTGGCCACTACAGATCCCTCTCCCGGTCTATAACTACAGCGCACGTGCAGCCACTACAGATCCCTCTCCCGGTATATAGGCTACAGCGCACGTGCGGCCACTACAGATCCCTCTCCTGGTATATAGGTTACAGCGCACGTGTGGCCACTACAGATCCCTCTCCCGGTATATAGGTTACTGCACACGATGCGGCTACTACAGATCCCTCTCCCGGTCTATAGGTTACAGCGCACGTACGGCTACTACAGATCCCTCTCCTGGTCTATAGGCTACAGCGCACGTGCGGCTACTACAGATCCCTCTCCCGGTCTATAGGCTACAGCACACGTGCAGCCACTACAGATCCCTCTCCAGGTCTATAGGCTACATCGCACGTGCGGCCACTACAGATCCCTCTCCCGGTCTATAACTACAGCGCACGTGCGGCCACTACAGATCCCTCTCCCAGTATATAGGCTACAGCGCACGTGCAGCTACTACAGATCCCTCTCCCGGTCTATAACTACAGCGCACGTGCAGCCACTACAGATCCTTCTCCCGGTCTATAAGCTACAGCGCACGTGCGGCCACTACAGATCCCTCTCCCGGTATGTAGGTTAATGCACACGTGCGGCCACTACAGATCCCTCTCCTGGTCTATAGGCTACAGCGCACGTGCGGCCACTACAGATCCCTCTCCCGGTATATAGGCTACAGCGCACGAGCGGCCACTACAGATCCCTCTCCCGGTCTATAGGCTACAGCGCACGTGCGGCCACTACAGATCCCTCTCCCGGTCTATAGGCTACAGCGCACGTGCGGCCACTACAGATCCATCTCCCGGTCTATAGGTTACAGCGCACGTGCGGCCACTACAGATCCCTCTCCCGGTCTATAGGCTACAGCGCACGTGTGGCCACTACAGATCCCTCTCCCGGTCTATAGGCTACAGCGCACGTGTGGCCACTACAGATCCCTCTCCCGGTCTATAGGCTACAGCGCACGTGTGGCCACTACAGATCCCTCTCCCGGTCTATAGGCTACAGCGCACGTGTGGCCACTACAGATCCCTCTCCCGGTCTATAGGCTACAGCACACGTGTGGCCACTACAGATCCCTCTCCTGGTCTATAACTACAGCGCACGTGCAGCCACTACAGATCCCTCTCCCGGTCTATAGGCTACAGCGCATGGGTGACCACTACAGATCCCTCTCCCGGTCTGTAGGCTACAGCGCACGTGCGGCCACTACAGATCCCTCTCCCGGTATATAGGCTACAGCGCACGTGCGGCCACTACAGATCCCTCTCCTGGTATATAGGTTACAGCGCACGTGTGGCCACTACAGATCCCTCTCCCGGTATATAGGTTACTGCACACAATGCGGCTACTACAGATCCCTCTCCCGGTCTATAGGTTACAGCGCACGTACGGCTACTACAGATCCCTCTCCTGGTCTATAGGCTACATCGCACGTGCGGCCACTACAGATCCCTCTCCCGGTCTATAACTACAGCGCACGTGCGGCCACTACAGATCCCTCTTCCGGTCTATAGGCTACAGCACACATGCAGCTACTACAGATCCCTCTCCCGGTCTATAAGCTACAGCGCACGTGCAGCCACTACAGATCCTTCTCCCGGTCTATAGGCTACATTGCACGTGCGACCACTACAGATCCCTCTCCTGGTATATAGGCTACAGCACACATGCAGCTACTACAGATCCCTCTCCCGGTCTATAGGCTACATTGCACGTGCGACCACTACAGATCCCTCTCCTGGTATATAGGCTACAGCACACATGCAGCTACTACAGATCCCTCTTCCGGTCTATAGGCTACAGCACACATGCAGCTACTACAGATCCCTCTCCCGGTCTATAACTACAGCGCACGTGCAGCCACTACAGATCCTTCTCCCGGTCTATAGGCTACATTGCACGTGCGACCACTACAGATCCCTCTCCTGGTATATAGGCTACAGCACACATGCAGCTACTACAGATCCCTCTCCCGGTCTATAGGCTACATTGCACGTGCGACCACTACAGATCCCTCTCCTGGTATATAGGCTACAGCGCACGTGCAGCCACTACAGATCCTTCTCCCGGTCTATAGGCTACATTGCACGTGCGACCACTACAGATCCCTCTCCTGGTATATAGGCTACAGCACACATGCGGCCACTACAGATCCCTCTCCCGGTCTATAGGTTACAGCGCACGTACGGCTACTACAGATCCCTCTCCTGGTCTATAGGCTACAGCGCACGTGCAGCCACTACAGATCCCTCTCCTGGTCTATAGGCTACAGCGCACGTGCGGCTACTACAGATCCCTCTCCCGGTCTATAGGCTACAGCGCACGTGCAGCCACTACAGATCCCTCTCCCGGTCTATAGGCCACAGCACACGTGCAGCCACTACAGATCCCTCTCCAGGTCTATAGGCTACATCGCACGTGCGGCCACTACAGATCCCTCTCCCGGTCTATAACTACAGCGCACGTGCGGCCACTACAGATCCCTCTCCCAGTATATAGGCTACAGCGCACGTGCAGCCACTGCAGATCCCTCTCCCAGTCTATAGGCTACAGCGCATGTGCAGCCACTACAGATCCCTCTCCCGGTCTATAGGCTACAGCACACATGCAGCTACTACAGATCCTTCTCCCGGTCTATAACTACAGCGCACGTGCGGCCACTACAGATCCCTCTCCCGGTATATAGGCTACAGCGCACGTGCAGCTACTACAGATCCCTCTCCCGGTCTATAGGCTACAGCACACATGCAGCTACTACAGATCCCTCTCCCGGTCTATAGGCTACAGCGCACGTGCGGCCCCTACAGATCCTTCTCCCGGTCTATAGGCTACAGCGCACGTGCAGCCACTACAGATCCTTCTCCCGGTCTATAGGCTACATTGCACGTGCGACCACTACAGATCCCTCTCCTGGTATATAGGCTACAGCACACATGCGGCCACTACAGATCCCTCTCCCGGTCTATAGGTTACAGCGCACGTACGGCTACTACAGATCCCTCTCCTGGTCTATAGGCTACAGCGCACGTGCAGCCACTACAGATCCCTCTCCCGGTCTATAGGTTACAGCGCACGTACGGCTACTACAGATCCCTCTCCCGGTCTATAGGCTACAGCGCACGTGCAGCCACTACAGATCCCTCTCCCGGTCTATAGGCCACAGCACACGTGCAGCCACTACAGATCCCTCTCCAGGTCTATAGGCTACATCGCACGTGCGGCCACTACAGATCCCTCTCCCGGTCTATAACTACAGCGCACGTGCGGCCACTACAGATCCCTCTCCCAGTATATAGGCTACAGCGCACGTGCAGCCACTGCAGATCCCTCTCCCAGTCTATAGGCTACAGCGCATGTGCAGCCACTACAGATCCCTCTCCCGGTCTATAGGCTACAGCACACATGCAGCTACTACAGATCCTTCTCCCGGTCTATAACTACAGCGCACGTGCGGCCACTACAGATCCCTCTCCCGGTATATAGGCTACAGCGCACGTGCAGCTACTACAGATCCCTCTCCCGGTCTATAGGCTACAGCACACATGCAGCTACTACAGATCCCTCTCCCGGTCTATAGGCTACAGCGCACGTGCGGCCCCTACAGATCCTTCTCCCGGTCTATAGGCTACATCGCACGTGCGACCACTACAGATCCCTCTCCTGGTATATAGGCTACAGCGCACGTGCGGCCCCTACAGATCCTTCTCCCGGTCTATAGGCTACAGCGCACGTGCGCCCCCTACAGATCCCTCTCCCGCTATATAGGCTACTTTGCACGCGTACTTCCTACGGGTCCCTGGGGGTGATTCAGATCTGATTGCTGGGCTGCTAATTTTGCTGTCCTGCGATCAGATAGTCGCCGCCCCAGGGGGAGTGTCATTTCGCTGTGCAAGTGTGCGATCCTATGTGTACGCTGTGCAAGTGTGCGATCCTATGTGTACGCTGTGCAAGTGTGCGATCCTATGTGTATGCTGTGCAAGTGTGCGATCCTATGTGTATGCTGTGCAAGTGTGCGATCCTATGTGTATGCTGTGCAAGTGTGCGATCCTATGTGTATGCTGTGCAAGTGTGCGATCCTATGTGTATGCTGTGCAAGTGTGCGATCCTATGTGTATGCTGTGCAAGTGTGCGATCCTATGTGTATGCTGTGCAAGTGTGCGATCCTATGTGTATGCTGTGCAAGTGTGCGATCCTATGTGTATGCTGTGCAAGTGTGCGATCCTATGTGTATGCTGTGCTAAAATATACCTCAGTCAGCGGTCAGCTGCAAAACCGTCCGCAACTCACTCACCATCGAATGATGTTTCCAGTGTGTGCGCAGCCCAGGACTTACTCCTACAGTGTGATGAGAACAGGCTCATCGGGGCCGGAGCCGACGTCACACACCCGCCCTGACAACGCCTGGACACGCCTGCGTTGTTCCGGACATTCCCTGAAAACGGTCAGTTACCTCCCCCAAACGCCCGCTTCCTGTCAATCACCTTGCGAACAGACGTGTGATCTAAATTTTCGCACCAGTCCGTCGCTGTTTGGCGACGCGCCTGCGCATTGTGGTGCATGCGCAGTCGTTCGATAATGGCGTGCTGTGTGAAAACGCACAGCAGCGATCAGGTCTGAATCGGTCCCCATATCCTAGTATATTGGCTACTGTGCACGCACGGTTCCTACGGATCACTCTCCCGGTAACCTCCGACCCATAGGCTACAGCGGCTGGCACCATCTGAGGTTGGAGTTCGATGCTGGGGCCGAGCTTCACATTCCGGAAGCTTGGTAAATTCGCCAATGGAGCGGCTGGAAATGGAGGGACTGCAGCCAAAACCTCCGATATCTGCTGCGGCCCCTGGTACATACATGCTGAGGACACATATTAACTGCGGGTACATTACAAATATTAATTGGTAAATAGACCCCTGTATCTATTGCACCTGCCATCGGCAGCTTGATAGATTGCCCCCTATGGGCCTGTTTCGGAGCAGTTGGCCGATGCTAGGCAGACGCAGGCGTGTTACGGACAGCGACTGCATCCCATGACGCACAACCGCACACAGTACGCCGCACTCAGACGGAGAAACTGTACCTGTCACAAGGTGGTGCCCAAAGACTCACAGACATGGATTTGCACCTCCGCAAGACGCTGCAAGTGGACGTCTCACTATTCACTAAATCATCCGCGGCATTAGTATAAAGACGCAGCGGCGGCACAAGACGAAACCACGTGCGACGCAGAATCAGGCCCTATACATGGTGGTTACTGCAAGGAGCCGTCTCATGATCTCAGGAATCCACAGGTGGGACACTGAGAACAAAAC